>NW_026619288.1:0-9000 GCF_000801105.2 Raphanus sativus | reverse complement strand
TCCCAAAGTGTTTATCAAACTCAGTATCCTCTTGACACAGGTTGTTGATAGCCCTCTTGACTTCAAACACTCGGCGGTTAATGTTGGATACATTACCAAACACCTTTTGGAGTGTATCCCATAGCTCTTTTGAAGTCTCACACAGTAGGCGTAAGACTCCAAGATTGATGCCCTCAAGGCTGTGGTTGAATGATAGACAAGACAAGGAGATCCTCTTGAACTCGCTTCTTGTCATCAGCTTCAAGCTTGCACCACTTCTTTGCCACTCTCCTAGGACAGTCTTCTTCTTGTGTTCCTGCCTTTCTTCCACCACCTCTCAGAGTCCTCTGCCTCCAGGGCGCGTTTTAGTTAGCCTTGCCCAGTGTAGATAGTTAGCTCCCTTAAGAGTAACTGGAATGGTCACCATTCGTGAGTGTTCACCAGCAGAATCCTCAAGAACAAGGAGTTTTGAGTAAAGAAAGAACTTTGCTATTTTTGGCAATATTCTGGAACAGAAAAGGAAGAACACCTCAAGAACAAGATGAGCTTTACCAAAATAGATATGAAAAAATCAAAGTGTTTGCGGAAGAAATAGGTTTCAGGAGCTTAAAGCTCTGATACCATGTGAGTTTTGATAGTATTAGAGAATCAAAGAGAGGAAAGTTGTGACATTGTGACAAGTGAGAGAGTTGGCAGAGAGGAGTGAGAGACAAGAGAATGTGAAACACTTTTCTTTATCATTTGTTCATGTTACAATGTCTTTAAATAGACTGAAGAGTATAATAAACAAGACAAGTTGACAAAGGTTAAACAATAAAGAAATGGCTCTGATCTTGCGCAGTGGCTCGTCCAGCCTTGTGGATAGTGACAGATGATAACGGCTCCTTCTCTCTTCTTCTCACCCGTGATTCTTTCCTCCAACGTCTCTCTGCTCCTTTGTCGATACCATCTCTCATTTTAATAACAAACTAGCTCCCTTCCTTCTCAAGGTAATAAGTAACTTGACTTCTAAGCTAGGTTAGGTCTCTCTTAGACCAAACTGTACGGACAAGTCTACTTGCTTCCTTGATCATTCCAGGCGCCTCTCTTCATCTTAGCTATCACACTTATCTCTTTATTGCTTCATCTCAACACTCACAACTTTATGAGATTTATTCAACTTCCTGGTTATTCTCCACTGATTACTGGTTCCAAATAAAGCTTCTTAGATCGTGGTTCATCCTGGTTTGATAAGAATCATGAGATAATGGCATATGTCCGAACAGGCTAATCTGAATCATCTGGATAGAAGGTGGGATATCTTCTTGCTCACAACACCTATGAGAATTTATTCAACTTCCTGGTTATTCTCCACTGATTAGTGGTTCCAAATAAAATCTTCCTAGATCGTGGTTCATCCTGGTTTGATAAGAATCATGAAGATATTGCATATGTTCGAACAGGCTAATCTGGAATCATCTGGATAGAAAGTGGGATATCTTCTTATGATTTAGAGAATAGAGTAGGTATTAAGAGAATAATGAGAGATTAGATGAGAGTTGATGAGAATCCGAGAGAGATTGAGAGAGATTAAGAAGAAAGAGTTTCTAGATTCAATAGTAACATGACTGCGCAAGAGAGAAAAGAAACTCAAGACATTGTGTTATTGATTAATGAGAGGGGATTACATACTTATACACTGAGATCACAAGGGTTTACTATGCTAAAGGAATAGAGAAGCATGTGAAGTCAACAAGGGAAGAAGCGCCAAGCTTAAAGTAACCAATGGAGCTCTCACATGCTTTGGCATCTTTGAAAGATCCTTTGCCTTTCCAGCACTGACAGGCTGTCAGGCTCGCTCTCTTTTGAACTTCAAACGGTCACTAGACCAAGGTTTCTTCCTTTCTTCACTTATGTAACCCTCTTGGCCGACTAGTGTCTTTGCTTTACTTCTCCATTTACCTCACTGTAGCAGTAACTCTTGATTGTTACCACAGTAACTAATATTACTGCTACAGTGAACTATCACAACTTCTTCTCTTCTTCTCCTTAACATGTTTTCCTCTTTCTCATGCTTTCATATTCTTCCTCACTCATTACTCTTTCACACAGTTCAACACTCCCCCTCAAGCTTAACCATGTGGAACAAGTCAAGCTTGGAAGGACCATGAGATCTTCCTCATTAAAACCTTACCAAAGAAAACCCAGTGGGACAAAACTTTGATAAGGGCAAAAGAGTGAAGATCTCATGATCAGGGACTATCTTTTAGGTGAAAGATCAATGAGTCCTAACCTCACATGGATGGACTCCATTGTCTTCTGTCTTGCTGCCTTGGTGAACACATCCGCCAACTGATCTTCACTTCTTTGTGTAGCATGCAGATCACTCCAAGACTATCATCTGCCTTACCTTGTGACAATCAACCTCAATGTGCTTTGTCCTCTCATGGAACACAGAGTTGGTAGCAATGTGTATGGCGGCTTGATTGTCACAATGCATGGTCATTGGAGTTGCTTGCTCAATCTCCAAGTGCTTCAGAATCCCTTGATCCATACCAAACTCATTGGTAAGCTTCAGCATAGCTCTATACTCAGCTTCAGCACTCGAACAGGAGACCACCTTCTGCTTCTTGCTCTTCCATCTGTCAAGTAACCATGTGATGCCAACCTTAATCAGCTATGCCACCTTGGATGAGCAGAAACCACCTGAGGAGACTAAGGATGAGTTGGAACCAGCTGAAGAGAGTGTGTATGAGCTGAAACCAGCTGAAGAGAGTGTGTTTGAGCTGAAACCGGCTGAACTGAAAGTAGATGAGCTGAATGAGCTAAGTGACACTACCTTGGAGCTAAATGAGCTAAGTGACACTACCTTGGAGCTGGGTGAGCTGAGTGACACTTATTTGGAGCTGGATGAGCTAAGTTACACTGAGATGGAGCTGGTTTAGCTGCTGGACGAAATGGACCTCTTTCACCTCAAGGAAAAGATCATAAAAGATTCATTATGGGTTTGTTTCAAACCAAATTTCGACAGGCCCTTTATCACCTTGTTTCTGACCCATTCTCATCAAGAAAACCCAAGAAATAGTCCAGCAATCTGCCTTGGTCGAAATCAGTCAAGGAAGGAGTCAAACTCATTAATTTCGGTCTTGGTCTTTAGTCTTGTTTCTATTTCCTATGCTGTCTAGTTTTCTACAAGTCAAAAGTCTTAGTTTGTGTTTCCAATAAGTCCTAGACGTGATCTGTGTGCTACATAAACTCTTGTAATGTTTCAAAATAATCATTCACCTTTTTTGTTAAAAACTTTCTACAAACTTGTGAATCCTTTGTTCATCACTGAACATTGTCTGCTTAGGAGTCAAACCTTTGCAACCTGTCTCTAGATCACGTCTGAGCGGTGACCTGCTCGATCTGAGGCAATTCGAACAAGAATGTTTGATCTTCCCATCGATCTTACACTAATGATCTCATCATCCATCATCTACCTTCTTCCACAAACCATCACCCATCTATCCATTCTACCAAAGAAACCATTGATCTATCATTCCAAACGAAACACCAAACCAAATCACCCTCAAAGATCATCAAAAGGGATTCAAACCAGTAAGGGTTTCATTAAGTGGTATCAGAGCAGATTTGAGGGCTACTGATTGGGGTTTGTTCTCGATTTCTTTCTTCTCTTTGGGAACCTTATTTGATTCATCAAAACTCTCTATACTCTTCTCTGTCTATCTAAAAGTGCGAGGGGGCCGACCAGATTAAAATATAATAAGATCAAAGTATCTAAGGCTGAAGAGAAATCCAGCCAGACTGAAGAGAAATCCAGTCTCTGGTGGTAAAGCTCCTTGCGATCTAATCTCTTAATACTGTCTATCTTTTCTTCTTTTTGGGGTGAGGGATTTGTTCTTTGAAAGCTTGATCTTGTTGTTTGCTGAGCTACTGGATTCACAAAGAAATTTCACCACAAACTTGAGAGAACACTTGAGAGAAAAACTAAGTGAGGCTTCGGCTATCTATTTGTGTACTAAATTTTCTTGTTGAGTTGTAACAGGAAACCATGGCTGGAGATGTCAGTAAAAGAAAGGAGACATCTAGTGTGACTTTGAGTAAAATCCAGATGGAAGCTGTGATGGCTACACTGATGAAAGAAATGGATAAGAAAATTAAAAGAGCTTCCTTTGCTACTGATAATATTTTGGGTACTGTTTCTCAGGTTCAGAAAGATGCTAAGGAGAAAAGGAAGAGCAAGATACCATCTTTCTGTGGCAGAAACGACCATGATGGCTACTGGGAGTGGGAACACAACATGGAACTTATCTTTGATGGCCAAAACTACTCAGAAAGCAAGAAGGTTAGATGGGCTACATCAAAGTTCTGTGGTGATGCCATTCAGTGGTGGAATCAGCTTGTTACTACCAGAAGAAGAACAGGAGAAGCACAAGTTGGGTGCTGGTTTGAGCTCAAAGATGTCATGAAGAAACACTTTGTTTATAGTATCTACAGAAAACAAACCGAGCCATGGTGCAATGAGTGTTGTCACCCAAGAAAGTCTCAGTCAAAACAACAAAGAAGGCCACACCCACGTCCCTCTTCAAAGGTTGATGGTCCAAGGAGTTGTAGCAGAGAAGAGCAGGCTATCCAAGAGCTGAAAACAGAGCCATCTAAGGTAATAAAAGAAACTGAGAAAGATTATGAGTTTTCTCTTCTCTCTTCTCAATCTGAACTTGATAACAGTAATACCTTTGATAAACTAACTTGTTTTGAACCGGAGCAACCGAGTAGTCTTGTTTCAGTGTCTCAGGTCTCAGAAGAACACTCACCAGAAACAGAAGAGAAGAGTCTAGCACAAGATGAAGTGATGGAGCAGCTGAGCAGCTTGGAGCCGAGCACAATTCCTAAGTCTCTGTTCCCCAACCTGCAAGAGCACTGTAAGGAAGTTAGTGTCATCAAATTTGTTCCTGGCATGTTTGTTAGGGTTAGTTCTGATGATGTGAAACGATTTGGTCTGGGTAATGTGGAAGAATTATGTGTATCAAGTTCTGTTTTTGATAAAATGATTCATTCTTTTAAGAAACTTGAACCTGACAATATCTCTGCTCAAAAACGTTTTCAGTCTGTTAGTGAACTCAATCCTGGTCTTATTTTGAGTTTTGATCAGTTTATGGAACATAAGAAAAGCCTTGATCACCCTGAAAACAGAATTGAGCAATCTGATTTCTTTTTCAGAAAACCTTGTATTCTTGCTTGTTTTGATAATGGCTTTGATCTGAGTTTTCCTAAGCATGAACTGATCACTGGTGATTTGTTTGCATCTGCTTTGAATAAACCTAGAAAGTTGCAGGAACTGAAAGCACTTAGGGCTGAAACCGAGTTTGCTAATGATTCTATCTTGAAATCTGTTTGTGATAATTCTGAACTTAAACTTTTGTGTTTTTGATCCTGATCAAGATAAGCACGTTTTGAAGTTGTTCTATGGTATTTCCTGCCTTGAAAACATTCTGATTTACAACACTTTCTTTGATAAACATGCTGAGCCTTGGTTAAGTTTTTCTCAGTTTGATCTTGATCTCTTGTGTTCTAAATCTGAGAAATTTGTGCATGTTCTGAAATTGCTCTTTAAAAACTGTGTTGTTTTGTGCCTTGATAACATTTTGGTGTATAATACTTTCTTTGATCTTCTCTATAATTGTCTGAGAGTTAAGCTGCATGTACTGAGAAAAGAATGTTTGGTTTATGATATAAAACAGAACATGTATTTCACTTATGACCCTGGATCTCTAGGCTTTGTTTTGAGTATCCAGGAACAGCAGCATCAGACGGAGAAGAAGGCAAGGAACAAGGGGATACACAATCAGTCTAAGATATGCAGTTGGAAGTACTTGATAAAAACGATTTCAACAACATTCCAAGGAAGTTTCTTTCTGAAACTTTACTTCCATGTTGCTTACTTGTTTCTTTACTTGAACCTTTGTCTTGTTTCTTACTTGTTTCCTTTTGATGTAGGAGATACAGATTTGAGGACAAATCCTTTTAAAGGAGGAGGGGATGATGCAAACCTAATCAGCTATGCCACCTTGGATGAGCAGAACCACCTGAGGAGACTAAGGATGAGTTGGAACCAGCTGAAGAGAGTGTGTTGAGCTGAACCAGCTGAAGAGAGTGTGTTTGAGCTGAAACCGGCTGAACTGAAAGTAGATGAGCTGAATGAGCTAAGTGACACTACCTTGGAGCTAAATGAGCTAAGTGACACTACCTTGGAGCTGGGTGAGCTGAGTGACACTTATTTGGAGCTGGATGAGCTAAGTTACACTGAAGATGGAGCTGGTTTAGCTGCTGGACGAAATGGACCTCTTTCAGCTCAAGGAAAGATCATAAAAGATTCATTATGGGTTTGTTTCAAACCAAATTTCGACAGGCCCTTTATCACCTTGTTTCTGACCCATTCTCATCAAGAAACCAAGAAATAGTCCAGCAATCTGCCTTGGTCGAAATCAGTCAAGGAAGGAGTCAAAACTCATTAATTTCGGTCTTGGTCTTTAGTCTTGTTTCTATTTTCCTATGCTGTCTAGTTTTCTACAAGTCAAAAGTCTTAGTTTGTGTTTCCAATAAGTCCTAGACGTGATCTGTGTGCTACATAAACTCTTGTAATGTTTCAAAATAATCATTCACCTTTTTGTTAAAAACTTCTACAAACTTGTGAATCCTTTGTTCATCACTGAACATTGTCTGCTTAGGAGTCAAACCCTTTGCAACCTGTCTCTAGATCACGTCTGAGCGGTGACCTGCTCGATCTGAGGCAATTCGAACAAGTGTTTGATCTTCCCATCGATCTTACACTGAAGTATCATCATCCATCTCTACCTTCTTCCACAAACCATCACCCATCTATCCATTCTACCCAAAGAAACCATTGATCTATCATTCCAAAACGAAACCACAACCAAATCACCCTCAAGATCATCAAAAGGGATTCAACCAGTAAGGGTTTCATTACCATGTTTCCTCCAATGAGGTACAATACCCAGTTGTAGACTTCCTATCATTTCTATCACCAGTCCAATCAGCATCACAGTAGCCAACCACTTCAGTACTCTTGTTGTATCCCTCCATACTCCTAACCCTTGAGTTCCATTAAGATACATGAGTACTCTTTCCACCATTCTCCAATGATGCTCCTTGGGTTGTTGCATATGCTGGCTAACTTGATTCACTGCAAAGCATATATCTGGCCGAGTGATAGTGAGGTAGATCAGCTTCCCCCAAGCTTCCTATACAACTTGGATCATGAAATAGCTTGCTATCTTCTATCTCTCCCTCTCTTGGAATCTTGTACCCATCTTCCATGGGCATCTTTGCTGTCTTTCCTCCATAAGCACCTGCATCTTTCAAAAGATCAAGTGTATATTTTCTTTGAGATATAAATAAGCCTTCCTTAGACATGCACAATTCAATCCAAAGAAATATTTCATCTCTCCCAAGTCTTTTTATGTCAAAGACTGACTTGAGATACTCCTTGTTTCTTGTGTACCTGTTTTATCAGAACCAGTAATGATAATATCATCAACATATACAAGAATAACAATGATACCTCCTGTGTGACCAAGGTGAAGAGTGTGTGATCCAACTCACACTTTCTGAATCCTTTACCATTCAGAGTGGTGCTAAGCTTGTGGTACCATGCCCTTGGTGATTGTTTCACCCATAGATAGCTTTCTTCAGTCTTAGCACATTGCCCGGCTTGACCATATTTCTCCATCCCTGGTGGTGGCAGCATGTATACTTCATCTTCAAGCTCCCCCAGAAGAAAGCATTCTTCACATCCATTTGCCCTAAATCCCACTCAAGGTTGACAGCAACTGATAGCACTACTCTGATAATATGAAGCTTGGCGACTGGAGCAAAAGTGTCTATGTAGTCTTCTCCATAAGTTTGTGTAAAGCCCCTTGCTACCAGCCTAGTCTTCCTTCTATCTATCTTCCCATTGGGTAGATACTTTATGGTAAAGATCCATTTGCATGACACTGCTTTCTTCCTTTAGGTAGCTTGCTTTCATACCAGGTATCATTCCTTATCATAGCATCAGCTTCTGCATTGACTGAACTCCACTCCTGAATTAACATGGCTTCCTCATAGCTTCTTGGAACATAACTCTCATCCAAGCTCACCATGAAAGCACAATGATCTTCAGGGAACTCGGCAAAGGAGCACACAGCTTGAGAAGGATGCTCCAGTGCTTGGGCATTGTAGTACACTCTTGTGTTTACCCAAGAGGAGGATCCTTCCTTACTCTAGTGCTCCTTCTCAAAGGAACTTCCACTTGCTGTTCAGCTTCTTGTTCACTGCCAGCTTCTCTTGGTTTTGTTCACTAGTCTCTTCTTGTTCAATCTCAGCCTCCACTTGACCTCTCTCACTGTCATTAGTTTGCTCTTTGCTGAACCGGATCACCATCTGATTCTCGTTCTCCACTTTGAGCAGGACTTGACCTTTGATCTTGATCTCCATGACCTCCAGCTTCAAAGTCTTGCTCTTCTCCCCTCATGCTCAAGGTGGGAGATATCCTGATCTACTTCCCGAGTAGTGTGTTCTTGTCTACTCTGATCCTGGGTCACTCCAATGCCCAGCCCTTCCATGATGATCCTTAAGCTCCTAGCTTTATCATAATGTTGGAGTTAAATCTTCAAGATCTTTCCAGTTTTCTCCTTCATTGTAGCCCTTATCCTCCATGAACTTTACATCCCGGGAGATCAACACTCTTCTTGCCTCAGTATCAAAACACTTGTAGCCCTTTTTGACTTGTAGAGTACCCAATAACATAGCCTTGGTGCTCTTGGCTTCAAGTTTTGTTTCTGGTCTAACTAGGGACTAGTACATAAACACACACACCCAAAGACTCTCAAGTGTTCCAACACTGGGCGACTCTTGTTTAACACTTTCAAATGGTGATTGATCTCCTATTATACTGGTTGGTATCCTGTTGATCAGATAACAAGCAGCAGTACAGCATCACTTGTGGGAACCGAAATTCGCACTGTCGATTTTAGTTAA
>NW_026619287.1:0-9004 GCF_000801105.2 Raphanus sativus | reverse complement strand
CCAACCAGTACATATGTGCACTAAAAATGCCATATCTCATCAACCAGGAGGAAGTTTGTCACGAAACCAATTTTCTTGGATTCTACACTCAGCAAGAGCACGCAGCGAATTGGTTTCATATCAAAAGGATTAATGGTTTGGAAGTTATGCTATTTTCAACTCAAAGGAGGCCCGACTTGCCTTATTTAGAAGATCAGGAGCATATAATATCTCAAACTCAATGCTGGCGCCCAGGAGACTTTGTGCTACTTCTAGAAGCACTCCACAACCCATTAAGAAGCACCAGCACACACTGGATCAGGCGGATCCTTGAAGAAACCACTCAAACCAAACCGGAGCTAAATATGGAAACTTGGACAATTATTTGGTTTGATCAATACCAAACCAAGATATGGAGACCAGGAGACATTCTACACAAACCAGAGAAGACTGAAGACATTATTGGAGCATTCAAAACGCAGAGTATCAAGTGGAGGATCAGATGGAACAAGTTACCTTATTTGGATTTATGCACATCTTTGGTCAACAAGCTCCAACAGCTCTTTCCTTATTTCCTTGGAGTCATGGAGGCTTACTGGACGAATCTGGACACTCCTAAGACTCATCATTACATGCCTAAACTATCAAGATTCAAGACAATCAGCAAGTTCCCCTCTTTTAGCCAAATCCCTCCATCATCTCTAACGGCTAGTTTTGATATCTTCTTGCTTTGCTTTGTTTTGTTTCCTTTTATTTTATTTACTCCTGAGCATTATATAAGCTCTGTTTAGTCTACATTGTAAAGACACCCACGAATTATATGAAAAGTATTTGTTTTCTTTTGCCTTTGCAAAGAAACCCTTATCAAGTCTTGATTGTGTGTGAGAAGCAGCAGCCAAGCAATTGTCTTATCAAACTCCATTCCATAGAGTTTGTGGCGACTTTCGATCCATCAGATTGAGGGATTCAGTCTACTCTCTATCCATCTCCATCTCTTTGTTCTTGCTGAGTTGTTTATTCGAACAAGCAGCTTGAATCCATACTCCATCATCACGCCATCATTCATCCACTGATATAGCAAGTTGGTTAGACGACCATTTGTTGTTTCCCATCCTCCATTGGTGTTTTGCAAGTCTCAATACAACCGGATCTAATCATCTCATCATCATCTTCATCAAAGCCTTCCATCTCAATCCATCTCACATCAAGCCGGTCCATTGATTCTTCTATCTTTCCAGCCAGCTTGAGAAGGTCCCTCTTGGTGCCTGTATCATTTTGGTATCAGAGCTAAAAGCTCCTATCAGGTTATCTCTTTCCTTTTCATAGATCTTTTCATTGTTTAAAAAAAAAAAGTTTTGTTTTATTTCTGTTCTTGTTATTTGATTTCCAGAAAATTGAAAACATAAAAAAAAAAAAATTGTGTTTCTAGTATTGCTGTTGTTTATTTGATTCTCAAAAAAAAAAAAAGAGTTTGATACTTGTTCATTTCTGTTTATTGCAATTTTTGTTATTTTGTGTTCTTGATCATTTTAATTGAAAACCAAAAAAAAAAAAAAGGAGGTTGGAGAAAGATTGATTTCGTGGTAGATCATTTAGGAATTCAAAATAGTTTATTTTCTAGTTTGCATTCACTTCCCCAGCTCCCTTTGCCATATTTAGATATTGCATACCATAAGCTCAAAAAAAAAAGAAGTTCTGCTTATTCCTTGCATTCCATATATTTCTACATATCATATTTAGATCCCATCCATTTCGTGCATATCATATTCATATCATTGTTTTCATTAATAAAAAAAAAAGTATCTCTTGCATTAGATATTCATAGCATCTTTGATTTATTCTTGTTCTCATTTTCCAAGCATATCATATCATTTCATGTAGTTGGTCCATACTTGACATATTTTGTCTTTTAGTTTGCATTATATTCGGCCATATCATTGGTTGCATTTTGTTTAAGTTTGATATTCTACCATTTCCCTTTTAATATACTTGATCTTTGAGAAAAGATATTTTCAGGAAAAATTAATGGAGCCAGACCAGATCATCTTGAATCAGCTTATGAAAGCCATACAGACCATGGGAGATCGGATGACCCAGCTGGAAAATTCTGGTCTTGCATTACCTGAAGGAAGACATAGAGTTGGCGAGACACCTAGAGCTGGATATGTGGAACCAAAGCCACCAGACCCTTCACTGATCATCATCCCACATCAAACTTCTAAAACTCAAAGCCATATTGTTCATTCTTATTCTGATTATGGATCTGCTAAGAAATCTAAACTTTATACATTTTCAGGAAGAAGAAACTACCTAGAGTGGGAGAGAAACTTGGATGAGTGGTTCTACTACAACCACATCCTGAAGAAAGAGAGGTTAGCTTATGCTATTGGCCAGCTCAAAGATGTTGCTTTCAAATGGTGGATAAAAGAACAAGATGAAAGATGGTTGTACAAGGAGCCAACTATCACCACTTGGAGAGATCTTAAGGAAGCCATGAGAGATAAGTTTGCACCAGAGTTTACCAATTCTCAAATCAGGGAACAATACCCTAGAAGGTATCCAAACCGTGGCTCACAAGAGGCAACAAGAGTAGTACCACAAGAAGGTCAAAGAGACATGCTTCCACAAGTAATCTCTCAGCCAAAACAGAGACATCAATCTACTTATTGTTCAAGCCAAAAGAATGGCGTGCCAATGACCATGGAGAAGAAGAAAGTTCTCAGCCAAAGCACATTGTGCAAAATAGATAGAAAACCAGATCAAGCAAGTGTTCAAACAAAGGCTAAGGTAAGTCCTACACTTGATCAATTGGTTTATAATTCATCTACCACTGTTATGATGCACTTGTCTTTGTCAAAAGGTGTTGTAACAGGACTTGACCAGTCCATGAAAGAAGAGACAACATGCGCAATCCATGTTATAAACCAGATGAGAGTTCAAGACACAATGCAGCCTAAGATGCTTAAAGAAGCAAAACCAGTGATGAAAATATCCTACCAAGGTAAGTGTCTAACACCACCTTTAGATACTGGTACTGATGTGTTTGTTCATGACCCAGAGAAAACAAATGAAAGCTCTATGCTTACTGAAGTGTCAAAGGAAGAAACATAACACAAGTTCACTCATGAGCCACACAATGAGTGGAACCTGAAATCTGAACAAAAGTTTGTTCAAGTGCTAAAACCTGAGGTAAATTTCACTCTAGATAAGAATGATAATATTAACTCCATGATAAGATTAATATACTTGTCTTGTCCAAGAGGAAGTGAAATAGGTACAGGAGACTAAGGTGAGAACAAACCAAACAAAGCAAGAGAATTTCTTGCTGCCACAGCTGAAATTAAGGTTCTTTGTTCTTTGTTTTCATCAGTTTATAAATTTCTTTACTTTGATATAATATACTTGTCTTTGCCAAGATGTTTTGACCCAGGTATAAGCAAAGAAAAAGGCATTCCAAACCGTGATGAAGTTTTGCCACAAGATGCCTTAGCCATGATTTCAATAGATGCTTTCCAGAAATCAGTTCAAGGAGATGCTGAACCAATGCCATTTAAATTCAGCATCAACAAGGAAAATTTCTATGATCTTAAAATTCTTATGAAATTTTATTATCCAGATATGATTCACTTGTCTTTGCCAGAAAGTTTTGATCCAGGTATAAGACAAGAAGATGTTCATACCAGCCTAGGTAAAAAGGTGCAAGAAAGGCAGCCATCAATCCAAAGTTGTCCAAAGAAGAATTTAATTCTTCATAATGCTGAAGCACCTATGGTAACTCCGGCCCTAAGACATTCTGTTTATCAGACTTCACTATCAGATATAATTCATTTGGTCTTTGTCCAGAATGTTGAGAATTTTTCAGGTTGCAAAGAAGAAAGTAATGAAGAGAGCAATCCTGAAGATCCAACCGCCACAAGCCATTGGCAAGCTGTGGAGTTCATGCTTGCATCATAAATCCGATCAAAGAAGACTCAAGGCACTCACTGTTCCAAGCATGAGATTGAGCTTCCATGATCTGAGTGTTACTTTACCAAGTGGGGATTCAAGTGGAGTTCACTCCCCACCATACTGATGAAAGGGAAGCACCTTAAACTCATCTCAATACATTTATGATTGTTCTTACACTTAAAATGTTATTGAGCTTGTTGTGATTGGATGCTTTGCCTTAAGAACTGATGCACCTTTGGGATAATGTATCAGGTACCTTAGTGGAGCTCTCTGAAGTAGAAGCTGGTGGTCCCTAAGTCCTTTCAAGATGGCGAGTAGTCAGAAGAGAGGGGGAGACACAACTGGCCTAAAGAAGAGTTCCGAGATGTTGATGTGTGCAAGTTATGGAGTTCATCCTTGCAGCACAAGTCAGGCCATGATCCAGATTCTAAGGACTCCACCATGAGTTATCTGAGATCCTTAGACTCACTGGCCAATCCCTAGGCTGTGTTGAACTCTACTCTTTTTCCCTTGCAAAGTTTTATCCCATGAGGTTTTCTTTGCAAGGTTTTTAATGAGGGAGCTTCTTCACAGTTCCAAGCTTGCCCAAGGATCTCCTATGGTCAAGCTTGAGGGGGAGTGTTGGAATGAAGAAGGAAGAAGCAGTAGCTGAGTGTGATCAAGGTGTACTTGTGCAAAGTTGGTGCAAAAGAAATGATGCCCAAAGAATGCACAAGGAAGATCATGGAAGTACAAAGTCCGGGTCAACCTTAAATCACTAAAGGAAGAATGTGCAAAGTTAGGATCAAGATCAAGAATGCGCAAAGATAGGGTTCTGATAATGTTGGTGCAAAATAGGGAGTTCCTGTCGACCAGAAACACAATCAGACAGCATTGGCGCCAATGGTCTTGTTTGAAGTTGAAATGAGATCACATGTGAACTTAAGCAAAGAGCTGTTGTGATATGTCACTATCACTCATCCTGGACGTGCCACTCTCTCTCCCCAGCCTGCTCTTACTCTGATTTCCCTTAAATAATATTAGTTTAGTCAAGCTGTCCTTTAAACATTGTTTAATAGCTTGCAAGTTGTATCTTTGTCTTGTAGTCTTGCTGTGTGTAAAGCCATTTCTCTATAAATAGAGAGGCTCCCCATTGTAATCAAATACAAGAAAATAAGAGATAAGCTTTACATATAATCTGTGTACCTCCATCTTCTTTACTAAGTGCTTAGCAAACTATCACAATGTAGAGAGATAGAGTTACACGATTTTTGGGTCTGCCTAAGGGCAGATCATTGCTTACCCATTCTACTCCTAAATCAGTTTAAACTCTTCTCTATATTCTGTTCATCTCTAGCTTACTGATTCTAACTCCTTGTAGCTTAAGTACACAAACCATCAGTGTTGTGATACTCCACAAGGATAGATTCAAACTAGAGTCTTTAATTTATTCTTAGCATAGTTCTAGTTATTGTATCAATCTCACAGCCACTTAATCTCTCTAGATTCAGATGGTGTGTAGATTATTTTGCTGAGAGGATTCAATCACAAGTTGATTTGTCTCTTCCATTCTTAAAGAGTGAGTTCATGTTCTTAGCTATTCATAGCTTTTCCAACATGGTATCAGAGCTTTGTTGCTCTCTTGGGCTGAACTCACTCTGTTCTACTTTGATCTAAAGCTCTCTCTCTCTCATTTTGAAATCGTTTTGATGAGCTGTATGGCTAGGATTCAAAACAGGAGCAGTAGAGAGTTTAGACAAAGTATGTTTTTCAAAATTCAGGATGCAATCTTTAAATGTTTTGTTTTAAATCAATGACTCTCCCCTTGATCTCCTCATTGTTTAAGGTTTGGATGAAAGACTGAAATATGTTCTTACCAGCCTGAGGGAGGGAGAAAAGATTATTCTTGCATCTTGAAATCACTTAAAAAAAAAGGTTTCTGAAAAATGTTTTTGAACAGATTCTTGAGTAATCTGATTCTGAAAAATGTTTTTAAAAATATTTGACCAGTGGACAACTGTTTTGATCCATTGGTGTCTTTGTTGTGTGAGCCATAGAAAACACTTGTGTATGTGTTATTCTGATGGTTCTCTTGTTGCAAGCTCTGGAAAACATCAGTTCATGAGTTATTCCAGTTATACTTGTCTAAGATCAGTGAGCAAATTAATTGTTCAATGGTCCATTGTGTTTCAGCTACTAAAGCACAAACTCTTGATGAGTATTGGATGCTCCTGGCTGTTTATGCTTCCGCAAAACTCAAGAAAACAGAGCAAAACTCTGTCCATTAGAACTCTTGAGCAAATTCTCTATTCTCCCTTATTCTCTAATCTCTCTTATTCTCTGGTTACTTAATTCTCATCTATTCTCATTCTTTTTTTTTTCTCTCATACTTTTGTTACTGATCTCTATCTGAGTTGTAATGTTGTGTAGGACACAGAGTTGTGGCTACCAGACCAGAAGCAACTACAAGACAAGAGATACCCATGATGATCAGAGCCTGCACAAGATGCATATTCCTGCTCATGGAGAAATCGGCCCATGTGTTCAGAGCCTACACTTGGTGTATATTCCTGACCATGGAGAGACAACTTTGTGTGTAGAACCGGTTGAATTAAGCGCAGCCTGTTTGGGTGTTGAGCTCCTGGTTCCAAGAGACACACAAGGAAGAGTTGTTTTAGGCAGTGGATAGGAGATAAGAGGAGGAGGAACTGGTTGACTTAAGCGCAGCTGTTGGGGTGATGCGCTCCTGGTTCTAGCTAAGTCTTGCTCACTTCCAAGCTTGGTCCATCCTTATACTCTCTGGATCAAGCTTGAGGAGGGGTAATGAAGAGAGCAATCCTGAAGATCCAACCGCCACAAGCCATTGGCAAGCTGTGGAGTTCACGCTTGCATCATAAATCCGATCAAAGAAGACTCAAGGCACTCACTGTTCCAAGCATGAGATTGAGCTTCCATGATCTGAGTGTTACTTTACCAAGTGGGGATTCAAGTGGGTTCACTCCCCACCATACTGATGAAAGGGAAGCACCTTAAACTCATCTCAATACATTTATGATTGTTCTTACACTTAAAATGTTATTGAGCTTGTTGTGATTGGATGCTTTGCCTTAAGAACTGATGCACCTTTGGGATAATGTATCAGGTACCTTAGTGGAGCTCTCTGAAGTAGAAGCTGGTGGTCCCTAAGTCCTTTCAAGATGGCGAGTAGTCAGAAGAGAGGGGGAGACACAACTGGCCTAAAGAAGAGTTCCGAGATGTTGATGTGTGCAAGTTATGGAGTTCATCCTTGCAGCACAAGTCAGGCCATGATCCAGATTCTAAGGACTCCACCATGAGTTATCTGAGATCCTTAGACTCACTGGCCAATCCCTAGGCTGTGTTGAACTCTACTCTTTTTCCCTTTGCAAAGTTTATCCCATGAGGTTTTTCTTTGCAAGGTTTTTAATGAGGGAGCTTCTTCATAGTTCCAAGCTTGCCCAAGGATCTCCTATGGTCAAGCTTGAGGGGAGTGTTGGAATGAGAAGGAAGAAGCAGTAGCTGAGTGTGATCAAGGTGTACTTGTGCAAAGTTGGTGCAAAAGAAATGATGCCCAAAGAATGCACAAGGAAGATCATGGAAGTACAAAGTCCGGGTCAACCTTAAATCACTAAAGGAAGAATGTGCAAAGTTAGGATCAAGATCAAGAATGTGCAAAGATAGGGTTCTGATAATGTTGGTGCAAAGATAGGGAGTTCCTGTCGACCAGAAACACAATCAGACAGCATTGGCGCCAATGGTCTTGTTTGAAGTTGAAATGAGATCACATGTGAACTTAAGCAAAGAGCTGTTGTGATATGTCACTATCACTCATCCTGGACGTGCACTCTCTCTCCCCAGCCTGCTCTTACTCTGATTTCCCTTAAATAATATTAGTTTAGTCAAGCTGTCCTTTAAACATTGTTTAATAGCTTGCAAGTTGTATCTTTGTCTTGTAGTCTTGCTGTGTGTTAAGCCATTTCTCTATAAATAGAGAGGCTCCCCATTGTAATCAATACAAGAAATAAGAGATAAGCTTACATATAATCTGTGTACCTCCATCTTCTTTTACTAAGTGCTTAGCAACTATCACAATGTAGAGAGATAGAGTTACACGATTTTGGGTCTGCCTAAGGGCAGATCATTGCTTACCCATTCTACTCCTAAATCAGTTTAAACTCTTCTCTATATTCTGTTCATCTCTAGCTTACTGATTCTAACTCCTTGTAGCTTAAGTACACAAACCATCAGTGTTGTGATACTCCACAAGGATAGATTCAAACTAGAGTCTTTAATTTATTCTTAGCATAGTTCTAGTTATTGTATCAATCTCACAGCCACTTAATCTCTCTAGATTCAGATGGTGTGTAGATTATTTTGCTGAGAGGATTCAATCACAAGTTGATTGTCTCTTCCATTCTTAAAGAGTGAGTTCATGTTCTTAGCTATTCATAGCTTTTCCCAGAAAGCTTTAAAGAAATTCCCACCGATTACTCTTTTATTGCTTGGAGAATCAGTCCCAAAGTGGTCAACTATAAGACTACCAAAAGTGTGAAAGTTACCATCAAACCTCAGAAGAGATACAATGTCAATGTCCAGTACAGAGGTGTGATCATTTCTCATCTTTCAAAGAGGAGCCACCAGATGCAAAACCCATCCCCAAACCAAAACAATATCAAGGGTAAGGCTTTGGAATCCCAAAAGAGAATGAAACCTGATTGCTCTATTGTGGTGTATCAGGTTATCCAGTTTTGAGGTCAAAACTTTTACAAGGGGGAGGGAATGATGAGGCCATCAAACCAGTAGCTGAACCAGAGGTCAACCCAACACCCTGCTCAACTAACCATGGCGCCAACCAGTACATATGTGCACTAAAAATGCCATATCTCATCAACCAGGAGGAAGTTTTGTCACGAAACCAATTTTCTTGGATTCTACACTCAGCAAGAGCCACGCAGCGAATTGGTCATTATCAAAAGGATTAATGGTTTGGAAGTTATGCTATTTTCAACTCAAAGGAGGCCCGACTTGCCTTATTTAGAAGATCAGGAGCATATAATATCTCAAACTCAATGCTGGCGCC
>NW_026619286.1:0-9017 GCF_000801105.2 Raphanus sativus | reverse complement strand
CCCACTTTCTATCGAGATGATTCCAGATTAGCCTGTGCGGACATATGCCATTATCTTCATGATTCTTATCAAACCAGGATGAACCAATATGTAAGAAGCTTGATTGGGAACCACTAATCAGTGGCGTGTTGAAATGTTGTGAGAAGAGATGAGAAGTATTGTGATCATGAAGAGGAGAGAAGAAGAAAATATACTTGAGAAAAGTTACCATGCAGTAAAAATAAAGTTACTGCATGGTAAATGGAGTTTGAGATAAAACAAGTGAGGAAAGCAATGTGTGAAACACTAAAGGTAGAAGAGGCTTAGCACAGTGATCTAACCAAGAGGGAAGAGTCGATCGTTTGAAGATAATGTTGCTTTAGCCAGTCCATGACAAGCTGTAAAGAGAGCCTAGGCGTGTGAGCATTCTCAGCCATGTATGGATCACTTTGCCATTGACCTCACATGCTTGTAATAGTTGATTGTTTGCGCAAACCCTTCCTTAACCTCTTGTATATATTTGTAACTCCTCTCATTAATCAAATCATACACTTTGAGTCTTTTTCTCTCTAGTTTAAACATGACTCTCTCTCAAAGTTACTATTGAATCTAAGAACATGATTTCTCTTTTACTCACCTAAACACCTCTCAATCTCTCATTAATCTCTTAATACCTTTTATATTCTCTAAAATCATATGGTATCAGAGCCAGGTTGGCCTTGGTATTAAGAGATCTCGCAAACATTTCTCTTGTTACTTATTATTCTCTTGTGTTCTTACTATTCTCCGAGTGTTCTTCTTTGTTCTTGCGGTTTGAGTTGAAGCTATTGGGTCTAGATCTTTTGGAGGTTGATTATTCTTGAAGGTTTGGAGTTGTAGGTTCTTCTTTATGCAAGTTTGAAGCTTTATGAGTAGTTGAGAAGATCGAGAGAAGATGGATGATAACAAGATGATGGTGAAGGTTCTGATTGCTTTAACAGGTGGTGGAAACTATCTACTGTGGTCCCGGTTGGTGAAGACAGCTGTGGGGAGACTAGGGTTGTGGAACCACATCACTGATGATTGGCCAGAGTCAGCCGTGCTAAGAAGTGGGTACAAGAAGATCTTATGGTGCTTTCCGTGCTACAAGGTTCTTTGGAGGTGCCTATCCTTGAGGCTTACAGCTACTGTGAGACTCCTAAACACCTATGGGAGACTCTCCAGAAGACATTTGGAAATGTCTCAAACTTGAGCCGAGTGTTTGAGCTTAAGAGAGCTATCAACACTCTTGTGCAAGAGGATGTGGAACTTACCAAGCATATGGGGAAGTTCAAATCGATGTGGTCTGAGTTAGAAAGCTTAAGGCCAAGTACCACTGATCATAAAGTGCTCATGGAGAGAAGAGAGCAGGATCAAGTGTTCGGATTGCTGATGACACTCAACCCATGCTACAAAGATGTCATCAAGCATATACTGAGGTCGCCAAGCTTACCATCTATGGAGGAAGTGATGGCACAACTCCAGAAAGAAGAAGGATCACTTGGCCTATTTGGAGGCAAGGGGGAGCTAAGTATGGCTCACCAGGCCGAGGAGATGCAAGCTAATAAGGCTGGCTATGGAGGTGAAGATAGGAGGCCAAGAGAGAGGTTCTCGGGAAGCTGTGATCACTGCAAGAGACAAGGCCATAAGAAGAGTCAGTGTTGGATATTGCATCCCCATCTCAAGCCGGCCAAGTTCAACAAGGATAGAGAAGCAAGAGCTCACCTTTCTACTGAAGCAAGTGGAGCTGGTCCAAGTGCACAAGTGGGTGAAAGTGAAGGAAAAGCACTTGCTTCTCATCACCCGGGAGGAAAGAGTATTGATCAGGATGTGATCAAGAAGTCTGACATTGAGGCTCTCATCCGAGCACTCAAGGAGTCTGGTAACAAGCTTGGAAACACTCTTGGTTACTCATACACTGCTTATAGGATGTCTAGTGAAACTGATAGGTTGCTAGACTTGATCAAAAGCTCTTACCCTGAGCATAGCAGTGTGCATTGTTCTAATAAATGGCTAGGATTGATTGAGAGTTTGAAAGAAACTCCTAGGACTCAACTTGCTACTAGCATGCATAAGCCTTTGATTATTGATTCTGGTGCATCCCATCATATGATTAGTGATAGTAAACTCATTAGAGAAATAGAACCTGCTCAGGGTCATGTCATGATAGCTAATGGTGATCGGATTCCCATTAGAGGGATTGGAAAGCTTAGGTTGTTTGATAAAGAGTCTAGAGCTTTCTTCATGCCTGAGTTTACTTCAAATCTTTTATATGTTAAGAGATGCACCACTGATCTTCAATGCAATGTTATCTTTAGTCCTAATGATGTGAAGTTTCAGAATATTGAGAGCAATAAGTTGATTGGGCAAGGAGGTACTAAGGGAGATCTTTATATGCTTGAAGACCTTGCACCTATTTCAAACTCTTTTGTTTCTTTTAATTCTGTTTCTACTTTAAGCAAAGATGCATTGTGGCATGCTAGACTAGGACATCCCCATGGTAGAGCTTTAAGCTTAATGTTACCAGGTGTCATGTTTAGAAATAATGATTGTGAGGCTTGTATCTTGGGTAAACATTGCAAAACTGTTTTTCAAAACTCCACCACTCTGTATGAAAATTGCTTTGACTTGATTCATTCAGATGTGTGGACTGCCCCTTGTTTATCTCGAGATAGTTATAAGTATTATGTTTCTTTCATTGATGAAAAATCCAAATACACCTGGTTAACACTCATTAAAACAAAAGATAGGGTGCTAGATGCTTTTAAAAATTTCCAAGCATATGTTTCTAACCATTATAATGCCAAGATAAAGATTTTCAGGTCTGACAATGGTGGAGAGTATACTGGAAATGTCTTTAAAGAACATCTAGCAAGCCATGGGATTCTGCATCAGACAAGCTTGCCCCTACACTCCTCAACAGAATGGAGTTGCTGAAAGGAAGAACAGACATCTTATGGAGGTGGCCAGGTCTATGATGTTCCAAACCAGTGTTCCGAGAAGGTATTGGAGTGATGCTGTACTTGCTGCTTGTTATCTGATCAACAGGACACCAACAAAGATTCTTGGAGATCAATCTCCTTTTGAGGTGTTAAACAAGAGCAAACCAGTGCTGGATCACTTGAGAGTGTTTGGATGTGTGTGCTATGTCCTAGTACCCGTAGAGACCATAAACAAGCTTGAAGCCAAGAGCACCAAGGCTATGTTCATTGGGTACTCTACAACTTAGAAGGGGTACAAGTGTTTTGATACTGAAGCAAGGAGAGTTCTAGTGTCCCGGGAAGTTAAGTTCATGGAAGACAAGGGTTACTATGAAGGGAAGAACTGGGAAGAGCTTGAAGACTTAGCTCAGCCATCAGATAGAGCTGCTAGCTTGAGAAACATATTTGAGAGTCTTGGCATTGGTATATCTCAGGATCAGATAGGGCATCAACAGCCTAGCAATGCTGAGATGGAAGAACCTACTCACCTTGAGCATGAAGGGGGAAATGAGTCTGGAACTGGAGGTCATGAATATCAAAGTCCAGATAGTCCTGCTCAAGGTGGAGAAAGATCAGGAGGAAGATATCAAGAGAAAGGATCAGTAAGTAGGAATCAAGAGGAAGTGGTACAAGAACCTGAAGTGGAAGCTGTACTACAAGAAGAAGTGGTAGAACAACAAGAAGTAATTCCACTAAGAAGGAGCACAAGAGTAAGAAAGGATCCTTCCACTTGGGTAAACACGAGAGTGTACTACAATGCCCAAGCTGTGGAGCATCCTTCTCAAGCTGTGTGCTCCCGGAAGAGCATTGTGCTTTCATGGTCAGTTTGGATGAAAGCTATGTTCCTAGAAGCTATGAAGAAGCTATGCTTATCCAGGAGTGGAGAGATTCAGTCAATGATGAGGCTGATGCTATGGTTAGAAATGATACTTGGTATGAGAGTGAACTACCAAAGGGAAAGAGGGCTGTGAGCTGCAAGTGGATATTCACTATCAAGTATCTACCCAATGGGAAGATAGATAGGCGCAAGACAAGGCTGGTGGCTATGGGATTCACACAAACATATGGAGAAGACTATATAGATACCTTTGCTCCAGTCGCCAAGCTTCATACAATCAGAGTAGTGCTATCTCTTGCAGTCAACCTTGAGTGGGATCTATGGCTAATGGATGTGAAGAATGCTTTTCTGCAGGGGGGGCTTGAAGATGAAGTCTATATGTTACAACCACCAGGTATGGAAGGGATGGTAAAACCAGGAAATGTATTGAGACTGAAGAAAGCTATCTATGGGTTGAAGCAATCACCAAGAGCTTGGTACCACAAGCTTAGCACCACTCTGAATAGTAAAGGGTTCAGAAAGTGTGAACTACATCACACACTCTTCACTTTGGTAACACCAGGAGGTATCATAGTTATTCTTGTATATGTTTATGATATTATTATCACTGGTTCTGATAAAACAGGTATACAAGAAACCAAGGACTATCTCAAGTCTGTGTTTGATATAAAAGACTTGGGAGAGATGAATACTTTCTTGGGATTGAGTTGTGTAGGTCCAAGGAAGGTTTATTCATTTCCCAAAGAAAATATACACTTGATCTTTTGAAAGATGCAGGTGCTTATGGAGGAAAGACAGCCAAGATGCCCATGGAAGATGGGTACAAGATTCCGAGAGAGGGGGAGATAGAAGACAGCAAGAAGTTTCATGATCCTAAGCTGTATAGGAAGCTGGTGGGGAAGCTGATCTATCTTACTATCACTCGGCCAGACATATGCTTTACAGTGAATCAAGTGAGCCAGCATATGCAACAACCAAAGGAGCACCATTGGAGAATGGTGGAGAGAGTTCTTATGTATCTAAATGGAACCCAAGGATTGGGAGTATGGATGGGGTGCAACAAGAGTACAGAAGTGGTGGGCTATTGTGATGCTGATTGGGCTGGTGATAGGAATGATAGGAAGTCCACAACCGGGTACTGCACCTTCATTGGAGGAAACATGGTTACTTGGAAGAGCAAGAAGCAGAAGGTGGTCTCATGTTCCAGTGCTGAAGCTGAGTATAAAGCAATGCTAAAGCTCACCAATGAGTTAGTATGGATCAAGGGAATTCTGAAGCACTTGGAGATCGAGCAAGCAACACCTATGACCATGCATTGTGACAATCAAGCTGCCATACACATTGCTACCAACTCTGTGTTTCATGAGAGGACAAAACACATTGAGGTTGATTGTCACAAGGTGAGGCAGATGATAGTCTTGGGAGTGATCTTGCCATGTTACACTAGAAGTGAAGATCAGTTGGCAGATGTATTCACCAAGGCAGCAAGGCAGAAGGCAATGGAGTCCATACACATCAGGTTAGGACTCATTGATCTTACACCCATTCACTAGTCCCCTGATCATGAGGTCTTTACTCTTTTTCCCTCATCAAAGTTTTGTCCCAATGGGTTTCCTTTGATGAGGTTTTTAATGAGGAAGATCTCATGGTCCTTCCAAGCTCGACTTGTTCCACATGGTCTAGCTTGAGGGGGAGTGTTGAAATGTGGTGAGAAGAGATGAGAAGTATTTTGATCATGAAGAGGAGAGAAGAAGAAAATATACTTGAGAAAAGTTACCATGCAGTAAAAAATAAAGTTACTACATGGTAAAATGGGTTTGAGGTAAAACAAGTGAGGAAAGCAATGTGTGAAACACTAAAGGAAGAAGAGGCTTAGCACAGTGATCTAACCAAGAGGGAAGAGTAGACCGTTTGAAGATAATGTTGCTTTAGCCAGTCCATGACAGGCTGTAAAGAGAGCCTAGGCGTGTGAGCATTCTCAGCCATGTATGGATCACTTTGCCATTGACCTCACATGCTTGTAATAGTTGATTGTTTGCGCAAACCCTTCCTTAACCTCTTGTATATATTTGTAACTCCTCTCATTAATCAGATATACACTTTGAGTCTTTTTCTCTCTAGTTTAAACATGACTCTCTCTCAAAGTTACTATTGAATCTAAGAACATGATTTCTCTTTTACTCGCCTAAACACCTCTCAATCTTTCATTAATCTCTTAATACCTCTTCTATTCTCTAAAATCATACCCTTTCACCAGTGTAGGAGTTCGGTTGATCAGATAGCATGCTGTAGTCACAGCATCACTCCAAAACCTCTTAGGCACTTTAGACTGAAGCATCAATGTCCTTGCCACCTCCATGAGATGTCTATTCTTCCTTTCAGCTACACTATTCTGTTGTGGTGTATAGGGACAACTCGTTTGATGCAAGATTCCATGAGAAGATAGGTGTTGCTTGAAAGCATGGCCAGTGTACTCTCCACCATTATCAGACCTGAAAATTTTAATCTTGGCATGATATTGGTTAGTCACATAAGCTTGAAATTTTTTAAATGCATCAAGCACCCTATCTTTGGTTGGAATGAGTGTTAGCCAGGTGTATTTGGATTTTTCATCAATGAAAGAGACATAATACTTATGAGAATCTCTAGACAAGCAAGGAGCAGTCCAAACATCAGAATGAATAAGATCAAAACATTTCTTATAAACAGTAGAAGAATTTGGAAATACAGTTTTACAATGCTTGCCTAAAATACAAGCTTCACAATCATTTTTCTCAAAAGAAACACTTAGCAACATCAGTTTAAAAGCCTTATTATGAGGGTGTCCTAGTCTAGCATGCCACAATGCATTTTTACTCAAACCGGAAGCAGAAATAGTAGTAAACGAGCAGCTATAGTTTGAAATAGGAGCAAGATCTTCAAGCAAATACAAGTCACCCTTGGTCACTCCTTTTCCAATCATCTTGCTGCTTTTAATATCCTGAAACTTCACATCATCAGGGCTAAATATAACATTACATTGCAAATCAGTAGCACATCTCTTAACAAATAAAAGATTTGAAGCAAAATCAGGCATATAAAGAGCTTGAGACTCTTTATCAAACAGCTTAAGACTTCCTATTCCTTTAATAGGAATCCTATCACCATTAGCAATCATCACATGACCAGAATGAGGGAGAATGTTCTTAATCAACCTAGTGTCACTTATCATGTGATGAGATGCACCAGAATCAACTATAAATGGTTTTGATGCACAAGACTTAGCAATGAGAGCAAGAATACTAGATGGCTTGAAAGAATGAGTATGATCAGTCCTAGCAAGACTAGCAATACTAGAAACATTATGCATATCTCTTATTCTATCAACCATGCTATCAATGCTACTTATTTCCACAGGATTATCTACCATCCTAGCACCAAAAGAATACCCAAAGTCATTACCAAAGGTACCATGATCCTTGAAGTGTTTTATGATTGCATCAAGGTCGGATTTCTTGATGTAATCATCACAAGGGTTGCTGCGGATGGTAGGAGCACCAGAATAGGCCACCAGGGACTTGCCATCACCACCAGTATCCTGCATAGCCACTTCCTGACTCTTGCTAGTACCAGCTCCACTCGATCCTCCACTTGAGCTATCAGACATGTGAGCCCTTGCTTCTCTGTCCTTCATGAACTTAGATGGCTTCAAGTGTGGATGGAGTATACAGCAGCTGCTCTTCTTGTGCCCATGCTTCTTACAGTGATCACAATTGCCATTGAACTTCTCATACTTCCCTTGCACTGCCTTGTTAGCTTGGTGACCATCTCCTGGTTCAGCTTGAACCGCTTGGTTAGCTAGTGACATCTCTCCCTTCTTCCCAAATAGCCCAATAGAGCCTTGCTCTTTTTGAATCCGGGAACACACCTCCTCAAGGTCTGGCAGATCATCTTCTCTTAGTAACTTCAGTATCAATCCATTGTAGGCCAGGTTCAGAGTAAGAAGTAAGCCAAAGACCTTGTCTTGCTCCCTTCTCTTGTTAAGCTCATCAGCATCTAGAGTACTCGGCCTCAACATTTCCAACTCAGACCAGAGTGATCTGAACCTTCCCAAGTGTTTAGTGAACTCCATATCCTCTTGTACAAGCAGATTGATAGCTTGCTTGATCTCAAACACTCGGCTCAGGTTTGATGTGTTGCCATACACGTTCTTCAGGGTATCCCACAGCTCCTTGGCTGTTTCACAGTAGCTGTATGCTTCTAGTATAGCCGGCTCAAGAGATGCATGGAGAACAGACATCACCAACATGTCTTCTTGTTCCCACTTCTCAAGCGCATCACTTGAGGTTTCTTCTCCCGCTTTTCATTGAGTAATAAGCTTTGGAGGATCTCCTGGTATGATATGCTTCCAGAGACCCTTGCATCCAACTGTGGTTCTCACCATCCAAGACCACACCAAGTAGTTGCTTCCCTTGAAGCAAACCGCCACCTTCATATTGTTGTATCCACCACTCTCCATCTTGAAGCCGACACCTTTAGACTTCAACTAACACTTCTTGAGCTTGTAAACACCTGAACAATACTCAACAATCCCAGACTTGTACTCACAACTCCACACACAAGAGAAATGAACAAGCTTTCAAGTTATCCGCAAGCACACAACACAAGAACACTCGTTTCTCTTTGGATCTTCACTAAGGAATCACCAAAGAGTTCAAAGGTCTTAAAGTATATCCGCAAACACAACTAAGAACACTAATTTTTCCTTGGATCTTCACTAAGGAATTACCAAAGAAAGTAAAAGTGCTTGACAAGTAACCGCAAGAAGACACCAAGAACACAAACCTCTCTTTGGATCTTCACTAGGAATCACCAAAGAGTCTTCTCGAACTCAGATTGTCTTCAACCTGGCTCTGATACCATATTATTTTTAGTAATCTGAGTGTTTATGAACGGTTGAAAGAGATTAAGAGACTAAGAGGCTCAAAGATTGGTGAAATAGATTTCTAAGAGTATCCGACATCCTTTTCACCTCTTCTCTTCTCCATTTACCTCAGTAACTTCTTTTCACCACAGTAACTAAAAGTTACTGTAATAGTAACTTCCAAATAGTAACTTAAGATCATTCTTTCTCATGTTAACCTCCTTTCTCAAACACTTCATCTCAACAGGTTCATCCTGGTTTTATAAGAATCATGAAGATATTGCCATATGTCCGAACA
>NW_026619285.1:0-9019 GCF_000801105.2 Raphanus sativus | reverse complement strand
TTCTTATCAAACCAGGATGAACCACGATCTAAGAAGCTTTATTTGGAACCACTAACTTCCTGGTTATTAACCACTGATTAGTGGTTCCAAATAAAGCTCTAAGATCTTGAGTTTTGTTGAGATGAAGCAATAAACAAGACAAGTATGATGACAAAGAAGAAGTAAAGCAACCGGAGTGATCAAGGAAGAGCAAGTGAGCTTGTCCGTACAGTTAGGTCAAGAGAAACCTAACTTACCCTAGAAGACAAGTCACTGGTCTACTTGAGAAGGAAGGCAGCTTCAAATGGATTTAAACATATGGGAATGTCGACAAGGGATCAAAGAGACGTTGGAGTTGAAGGAGGAAGAGTCACGGGTGAAGTTAAGGAGAAGAGAGCCGTTTATCACCTGTCCCTATCTCACCATGCTGAACGAGCCCTGCGCAGTTCAGACCCTATTTGTTTATTCCTTTATGCTTCTCAACTTGTCTTTGTTTAATGTTTGTCTTAGTCTATTTATAGACTTGTATCTGAACCAAAGTAAATCAAGGAAATATATTCATCCTTCTCATTCTCTCTCTCGCAACATGTTTCTCAAATTCTCTCCTTTGATTCTCAACTAAACTCATCAATCTCATCATCATATAATTCTCAATTCTCACATGGTATCAGAGCTTTCTAGCTCTTGAGACCTATTTCTCTTCCGCAATTTCTCTGTGTTCTTGCTATTTTGAGTAAAGTTCTTGGTGTTCTTGAGTGTTCTTCATTTTCACCTCCAGAATTTGCCAAAAATAGCAAAGTTCATCTTTAAATTTCTTTTCACAAAACTCTCTTGATGGATTCTGCTGGTGAACACTCACGGATGGTGACCATTCCAGTTACTCTCAAGGGAGCTAACTATCTACATTGGGCGAGGCTAACTAAAACCGCTCTTGGAGGCAGAGGGCTCTGGGAGGTGGTTGAAGAAGGCAGGAGCAACAAGAAGAAGACTGTCCTAGGAGAGGATGGCAAAGAAGTGGTGCAAGCTGAAGCTGATGACAAGAAGCGAGTTCAAGAGGATCTCCTGGTCTTGTCTATCATCCAACACAGCCTTGAGGCATCAATCTTGGAGTCTTACGCCTACTGTGAGACTTCAAAAGAACTATGGGATACACTCCAAAAGGTGTTTGGTAATGTATCCAACATTAACCGAGTGTTTGAAGTCAAGAGGGCTATCAACAACCTGTGTCAAGAGGATACTGAGTTTGATAAACACTTTGGGAAGTTCAGATCTCTATGGGCAGAGCTGGAGATGTTGAGACCAGCAACCCTTGACCCGGATGTACTAAATGAGAGAAGAGAGCAAGATAAGGTCTTTGCCTTGCTATTCTCTCTTAACCCCGGGTACAATGAATTGATCAAGCACATACTGAGGGGAGTTAGTCTCCCATCTCTGGATGAAGTGTGTGCTCAAATCCAAAAGGAGCAAGGCTCAGTTGGTCTCTTTGGAGGAAAGAAAGACCTTGTGATAGCCAACCAAGCAGAAGGTGTTGCTAACAAAGGTCACTTCAAACCTGAAGACAAGAAGGTGTGGGTGTGTGACCACTGCAAGAAGAAGGGGCATGGGAAAGACAAGTGCTGGATACTTCATCCTCATTTGAAGCCACAGAAGTTCCGGACTGGTAACAATGAAGCAAGAGCTAACTACTCAGGCGACATGGGTGAACCCGGAGCAGTGAGTGGAGGGGAGAAGGCTCTAGCATCCAGCTCAACCATGAGGAACCCCCAAGATGAGACTATCAAGCGCTCAGACATTGAAGCTCTCATCAAACTCCTCAAAGATAACTCTGGTAACAAATTTGGTACCTCTTTTCATGCACTTATCAGTGATATCTCCATGAATGCTTTAACTAGTTCTAAGTTGATAAAACCTCTAGTTATAGATTCAGGAGCTAGTCATCACATGATTAGTGACTTGACCTTAATTAAAAACATTGTTCCTGCTCTAGGACATGTTATGATTGCAAATGGGGATAAGATACCAATTAAAGGCATAGGTGATCTTAAGTTGTTTAACAAAGATTCTAAGGCTCTTTACATGCCTAGCTTTGCCTCAAATTTGTTATCTGTAAAAAGAGTTACTAATGATCTTAAGTGCAGTGTTACATTCACGCCTAATGAAGTGTACTTTCAGGATATTGAGACTAGTAGGTTGCTTGGCAATGGTGTAACCAAGGGAGACTTATACTTGCTGGAAGACACCAAGACCTCAACCGATTTATCTTATGCTTTAAATTCTGTTTCAGCTTTACCTAAAGATGTATTGTGGCATGCTAGATTAGGACATCCTCATTCTCGTGCTTTGAACATCATGTTGCCTAGTATCTCTTTTAAAAGTGACTGTGAAGCTTGTATCTTAGGGAAACATTGCAAGACAGTGTTTATTGACAAAGACAACTAATGAGATAAGAAGAAGAGAGGATCTGAATTTAATGGAAGAAGAACAGATCCAAGCTTACTTGCTTATCAAGTCTGTCCGTACACTACTTGACTCCCAAGCTATAAATAATCAAGCTTGGCGTGTCTTAGGAGTCAAGTCAAGACATTGATCATCATAGAAGGGAGTGGCGACCGTTGGAAGCAAGGAGACAAAGAGGATACATTTTAAATAGTATAAGTCACATGATCCTCTTAAGGAATGGTGGAGAGAAGACCGTTGAGGTCAGGTCGCTTTCTACGACCAGACCTTGCCCATTCTTTATTCTTTTCATTGTTTAGTATTTCCAATTGTTTATAGTATTCTTGTATCAGGCTACTTGCCTATATAACATTGTATATGTCACACAGTAATAATCAAGGAAATCAGTTCTCCTTCTTTACTCTCTAAATCGTCACTCTCTCTCTCTTTACTCTCTCTCTTGTTCTTGAATCCTTTACTCTGTTCTTAAGATTTCTAACAGTGTTCCCTAGATCAAGTAAAATTTATGAAAAATGCTTTGATCTTATTCATTCTGATGTTTGGACCGCACCATGTGTATCTAGAGAACATCACAAATATTTTGTGACATTCATAGATGAAAAGTCCAAGTATACTTGGATAACCCTATTGCCATCAAAAGATAGGGTCTTAGAAGCATTCATAAATTTTCAAAACTATGTCACTAATCACTTCAATGCCAAGATTAAAATTTTGAGATCAGATAATGGAGGAGAATACACAAGCAAGGCATTCAAGCAACACTTAGCCAAACATGGGATGATCCATCAAACAAGCTGTCCTTACACTCCACAACAAAATGGGGTCGCTGAGAGGAAGAATAGACACCTTATGGAGGTCGCCAGGAGCATGATGTTCCATACAGGCATGCCTAAAAGATTCTGGAGTGATGCTGTTACAACCGCATGCTACTTGATCAACCGGATTCCCACCAGGATCCTACAAGATCAATCTCCTTATGAGGTATTGAACAACACAAAACCCTCTATTGAACATATGCGTGTGTTTGGTTGCCTTTGTTTTGTCTTTGTTCCAGGAGAGCAAAGAGATAAGCTGGCAGCCAAGAGTACAAAGGCAGTGTTCATTGGATATTCTCCTCATCAGAAAGGGTACAAATGCTTTGTACCAGAGACCAGGAGGGTCTTAGTCTCCAGGGATGTCGAGTTCTTGGAATCCAAAGGCTACTATGATGGAAACAGTTGGGAAGATTTAGAGAATCTATCTCAATCTGCTTCAGATAGAGCATCCAGCCTAAGAAGAGTCATGGAAAGTCTGGGCATCAGTGTACCTGTTGAGAGGGCATCAGAAGAAGCACCAGTGACACCAGCAACTACTCCTGAGGTTACTCACCTTGATCATGAGGGGGACAATGAAGCTGAGCATCAAGAGGAGCAGTCAGCAAGTCCTGATCAAGCTGAGCAACAAGCTGAACAACAAACTGAACAGCATGCGCATGAGGACATTACACAAGAGACTCAAGAGGAGCCTACTGTGAGTTCAGGACCTAGTGGTGAAGAAGGCAACACTCAACCGACCTTGAGAAGAAGTACTAGAGTCAGGCAGCCAGCAACAAACTGGAAAAACAACAGAGTCTACTTCAACTCTCAAGCAGTAGCTCATCCCATCCAAGCAGTGTGCTCTCTAGCACAATACCCACAAGAGCATGTGGTGTTCATAGGAGAGCTGGATCAGGAGTATATTCCAAGATCATATGAGGAAGCTATGGAGCATGCAGAATGGAGGGAATCAGTGGGTAGTGAATCAAATGCCATGATAATCAATGATACATGGTATGAGGCAGAACTACCAAAGGGCAAGAGAGCTGTGACTAGTCGGTGGATATTCACTATCAAGTACAATGCTGATGGTACTGTGGAAAGGCGTAAGACAAGGTTGGTAGCAAGAGGCTTCACTCAAACCTATGGAGAGGATTACCTTGATACTTTTGCGCCAGTTGCAAAACTACACACCATAAGGATAGTCCTATCCTTAGCAGTCAACTTAGAGTGGGATCTATGGCAGATGGATGTGAAGAATGCATTCTTACAAGGAGAGTTGGAAGATGAAGTTTACATGAAGCCACCTCCTGGTCTTGAACATTTAGTGAAGCCGGGCAATGTTCTCAGATTGAAGAAAGCTATCTATGGTCTGAAGCAATCACCAAGAGCCTGGTATCACAAGCTAAGCACCACACTCAATGGGAGAGGCTTTGTGAAGTCAGAAGCTGATCACACCTTGTTCACACTCACCAGCAAGAGGGGAATCATTGTGATCCTAGTGTATGTGGATGATATCATCATCACTGGCAGTGACAAGGAGGGGATACTTGCAACCAAGACATATCTCAAGTCATCCTTTGATATCAAGGATTTGGGAGAGCTCAAATATTTTCTAGGCATTGAGATATGCCGATCCAAGGAAGGACTATTTCTATCTCAAAGGAAGTATGCATTGGATCTACTGAAAGAGGCTGGTGATCTAGGAGGAAGAGCTGCAAAGACTCCACTAGAAGATGGGTACAAAGTGATGCGAGAGGGGGAGATTGATAGCAAGCCATATGGAGAGGTGAAGCACTATAGAAGAATGGTGGGAAAGCTTATATATCTCACTATCACTAGACCAGATATATGCTTTGCAGTTAATCAAGTGAGCCAGCACATGCAAGCACCCAAGATACACCATTGGAACATGGTTGAGAGGATACTAAGGTATCTAAGAGAGGCGCCAGGACAAGGAGTGTGGATGGGATGCAACAAGAGCACAGAAATCGTTGGGTATTGTGATGCTGATTGGGCAGGAGATAGAGTTGATAGGAGATCAACTACAGGCTACTGCACCTTCATTGGAGGCAACTTAGTGACTTGGAAAAGCAAGAAGCAAAAGGTTGTGTCATGCTCAAGTGCTGAGGCTGAATATAGGGCAATGAGGAAGCTAACCAGTGAGCTGATCTGGATCAGGAACCTGCTTAACGACTTGGGCATAGTGACTTCATCTCCAATCACCATGCACTGTGATAATCAAGCTGCAATACATATAGCATCCAACAATGTGTTTCATGAGAGGACTAAACACATTGAGGTGGATTGCCATAAAGTGAGGCAGGCTGTAGAGCAAAGGATAATCTTACCATGCTATACAAGAAGTGAGGATCAGTTGGCTGACATCTTCACCAAGGCTGCTAGTACTAAGGTTTGCGAGTTCATTCATTCAAAGCTTGGACTCGTGGATCTTTCATCTCAGTGATCCCCTCATCATGAAGTGTTCTACTCTTTCCTTGATATGTTTTTGTCCCACTGGGTTTTGCATATCAAGGTTTTAATGAGGGAATGCTTCATGATCTTCCAAGCTTGACTTGTTCCACATGGTCAAGCTTGAGGGGGAGTGTTGAGATGAAGCAATAAACAAGACAAGTATGATGACAAAGAAGAAGTAAAGCAACCGGAGTGATCAAGGAAGAGCAAGTGAGCTTGTCCGTACAGTTAGGTCAAGAGAAACCTAACTTACCCTAGAAGACAAGTCACTGGTCTACTTGAGAAGGAAGGCAGCTTCAAATGGATTTAAACATATGGGAATGTCGACAAGGGATCAAAGAGACGTTGGAGTTGAAGGAGGAAGAGTCACGGGTGAAGTTAAGGAGAAGAGAGCCGTTTATCACCTGTCCCTATCTCACCATGCTGAACGAGCCCTGCGCAGTTCAGACCCTATTTGTTTATTCCTTTATGCTTCTCAACTTGTCTTTGTTTAATGTTTGTCTTAGTCTATTTATAGACTTGTATCTGAACCAAAGTAAATCAAGGAAATATATTCATCCTTCTCATTCTCTCTCTCGCAACATGTTTCTCAAATTCTCTCCTTTGATTCTCAACTAAACTCATCAATCTCTCATCATATAATTCTCAATTCTCACAGCATCTTGCACCAAACGAGTTGTCCATACACTCCACAGCAAAATGGGGTTGCTGAGAGGAAGAACCGACACCTCATGGAAGTGGCAAGAACCATTATGCTTCAGTCAAAGGTTCCCAAGAGGTTTTGGAGTGATGCAGTATCCACGGCTTGTTACTTGATCAATAGAACTCCAACCTTGGTGCTTCAAGGCAAGTCACCTTTTGAGGTACTAAATCAGTCCAAGCCTTCCTTGGAGTATATGCGGGTCTTTGGTTGTCTTTGTTATGTGATGGTGGCAAGTGAGATGCGAAACAAGCTTGAAGCAAGAAGTATCAAGGCTATGTTTATTGGGTATTCAACTAGCCAGAAGGGTTACAAATGTTATGATCCTGACACAAGGCGTGTGTTAGTATCAAGGGATGTGAAGTTCATAGAAGAAAGAGGGTACTATGAGGAGCAAAACCAGGAAGATTTGAAGGATCTTACCAGTGATAGAGCTTCAGTACTGAGGAAGATCCTGGAAGGGATGGGAATCCATGTGGATCAACATGGTCCGGTCAATGAGAATCATCAAGGTGGTGGGAATCATCCGGAGACACCACACCTTGACCATGAGGGGGGAGAAGAACCAAGTGGAGCAGAAGGAAGTTCTGGTTCAGAGGAGAGTTCTGGTGCTCATGATCAAGGTGTTGAGATGTCTAGTTCGGGTTCTGGAGCTGAGGAGAGTCAACCAAGTGGAGGAGTTGAAGCAAATCAGCCAAGTGAAGAAGCGGTTAGTAGTGGAGATGAGGAGGAAGCAACTCAGCAATCTCCACAGCCTACTTTGAGAAGAAGCACAAGAGTAAAGAGAGATGCATCCAACTGGGTGAATACAAGGGTGTATTACAATGCTCAAGCGGTTGAGCATCCATCTCAAGCAGTGTGTTCTTTTGCAAGCTTTCCTGAAGAACATCAAGCTTTCACAGTGAGCTTAGATGAGAGCTATGTTCCGAGGAGTTATGAGGAAGCAATGTTGATTCAAGAGTGGAGAGACTCAGTGAATGATGAAGCTGGTGCAATGATAAAGAATGATACCTGGTATGAAAGCACATTGCCAAAAGGAAAGAAGGCAGTGTCGTGTAAGTGGATCTTTACCATCAAGTATCTTCCTAATGGCAAGATTGATAGAAGGAAGACTCGGTTGGTAGCTAGGGGATTCACTCAAACCTATGGAGAAGACTACATAGACACGTTTGCTCCAGTTGCCAAGCTTCATACAATTAGAGTGGTGTTGTCTCTTGCTGTGAACTTGGAGTGGGATCTTTGGCAAATGGATGTCAAGAATGCGTTCTTGCAAGGAGAGCTTGAGGATGAGGTCTACATGTTACCACCACCGGGTCTTGAACACTTGGTTAAGAAGGGAAATGTGTTGAGACTCAAGAAGGCTATCTATGGACTTAAGCAATCTCCGAGAGCTTGGTACTACAAGCTGAGCACCACCTTGAATGGAAGAGGATTCAAGAAGTGTGAGCTCGACCATACTCTCTTCACTCTCACCACACCCTCAGGTATCATATGTATCCTTGTCTATGTTGATGATATTATCATTACTGGTTCTGATAAGGCAGGTATTCAAGAGACTAAGGACTTCCTAAAGTCAGTGTTTGAGATTAAAGATTTGGGAGAAATGAAATACTTCCTTGGAATTGAGTTGTGTAGATCCAAGGAAGGTTTGTTTATATCTCAGAGGAAATATACACTTGATCTTTTGAAAGATGCAGGTGTGGATGAAGGGAAAATAGCTAAGATGCCTATGGAGGATGGGTACAAAGTTCCACGTGAGGGGGAGATTGAAGATAGCAAGCCATTCAAGGATCCAAAGCTTTATAGGAAGCTGGTGGGGAAGCTCATATATCTTACCATCACTCGGCCAGATATATGCTTCGCGGTTAACCAAGTCAGTCAGCACATGCAAGTACCCAAGGAGCATCATTGGAGAATGGTGGAAAGGTTGCTGATGTATCTGAATGGAACCAGGAGTCTAGGCATTTGGATGGGTTGCAACAAGAGTACTGAAGCCGTGGGGTATTGTGATGCGGATTGGGCAGGTGATAGGGCTGATAGAAGATCAACAACAGGCTATTGCACGTTTATTGGAGGAAATTTGGTGACATGGAAGAGCAAGAAGCAGAAAGTGGTGTCTTGTTCCAGTGCTGAAGCCGAGTACCGTGCAATGCTCAAGCTTACCAACGAGTTGGTGTGGATCAAAGGAATCCTGAAGCATTTGGAGGTTGATCAAGCTACACCTATGGTTATGCATTGTGACAATCAAGCTGCCATCCACATAGCTTCCAACAGTGTGTTCCATGAGAGGACTAAACACATTGAGGTGGATTGTCACAAGGTTAGGCAGATGATTGTTCTTGGAGTGGTGCTGCCGTGTTATACAAGAAGTGAGGATCAGCTAGCTGATGTGTTCACAAAGGCTGCAAGGCAGAAGACAATGGAGTCCATCCACATTAGGCTGGGCCTCATTGACTTGAGAGGTACCAACTAAATACTCTCCTGCTGGGATGTCTCTACTCTTTTTCCTCTTCAAGGTTTTGTCCCAAATGGGTTTTCCTTGTTGAGGTTTTAATGAGGGAGATTGAACAGCATTCCAAGCTTGACTTGTTCCACATGGTCAAGCTTGAGGGGG
>NW_026619284.1:0-9019 GCF_000801105.2 Raphanus sativus | reverse complement strand
TCCACTCGCCATATACTCATCTCTTCCTTTCTCTTTATCCTTCATGTCTTTATGTCATACTCCCCCTCAAGCTTAGCCATACAGCATGGTTAAGCTTGGAAGGCCATGAAACATCCCTCATTAAAACCTTTGTGTGAAAAACGCAATGGGATAAAAAACACACAAAGGAAAAAGAGTAGATGTTTCATGGGTGAGGGGATCATGATCTAGGCAAGTCTATGAGCCCCAATCTTGGATGAATAGACTCACAAACTTTGTTGCTTGCTCCTTTGGTGAAGGATATCAGCTAGCTGGTCTTCAACTTCTAGTGTAGCAAGGTAAGATGATCTTCTGCTTCCACTGCTTGTCTAACCTTGTGACAATCCACTTCAATATGCTTTGTCCTCTCATGGAATACTGAGTTTGAAGCAATGTGAATGGCTGCCTGGTTATCACAATGCATGGTAATTGGTGCTGTTGTCTCAATACCCAGTCTCTCAGCAGGTTTCTGATCCAGATAAGCTCATTGGTGAGCTTCCTCATTGCCTATACTCTGCTCAGCACTTGAACAGGATACCACCTTCTGCTGTCTTGCTCTTCCAAGTAACCAGATTGCCTCCAATAAATGTGCAATAGCCTGGTTGTGCGATCTGTCTGTCTAGTCACCAGCCCAATCACATCATCACAATACCCCACAATCTCTGTGCTCTTGTTGCACCCCATCCAAACACCTTGACCAGGAGCTTCTCTTAGGTACCTCATGACCTTTCCACCATGTTCCAATGGTGAACCTTGGTGCTGCATATGCTGGCTCACTTGGTTGACAGCAAAGCAAATGTCTGGTCTTGTGATGGTGAGATAGATCAGCTTCCCCACCATTCTCTATAGAGTTTGAAGTCTCCAAATGGTGTATCTTCAAACTCCCCCTCACGCAATATCTTGTAACCCTCTTCAAGTGGTGTCTTGGCTACTCTTCCACCAAGCTCCCTGCCTCATTTAGAAGATCAAGTGTGTACTTCCTTTGGCATAAGAAAAGCCCCTCTTTAGAGCGGCATATTTCTATCCCAAGGAAGTACTTAAGCTTCCCAAAATTCTTAATATCAAATGAGGATTTAAGAAAAGCTTTAGTTGAAATTAATACCTTCTTTGTTACTGCCAAGTGATGATAATATCATCAACATAAGATGACGATTACAACAATGCCTTGCTTGCTGGTGAGAGTGAAAGAGTATGGTCAGATTCTGATTTCACAAACCCTTTTCCATTAAGGGTTGTGCTAAGCTTGTGATAACCAGGCCTCTTGGTGATTGCTTCAATCCATAGATTGCCTTCTTCAATCTAAGTACATTTCCTGGTTTGACCATGCCTTCCATTCCTGGTGGTGGTCTCATGTAGACTTCATCTTCTAATTCTCCTTGAAGAAAGTGCATTCTTGACATCCATTTTGCCAGAGATCCCATTCCACAAGTTAACAGCTAAGGAGAGAACAACTCTTATGGTGTGAAGCTTAGCCATTGGTGCAAATGTATCCAAATAGTCTTCTCCATAGACTTGAGTGTACCCTCTTGCAACCAGCCTTGTCTTCTTCTTTCTGGTTGTCCATTTGCTTGTATTTGATAGTGAAGAGTAGGCGACTTGTTACTGCCTTCTTGCCTTTTGGAAGTTGAGTTTCAAACCATGTATCATTCTTGATCATAGCTCCTATCTCATCTCCCACACTGATTCTCTCCACTCATCCAGTGCCATTGCTTCCTCATAGGTCTTGGTATGTAAGCTTCATCTAGGTGGGTGATAAACGCCACATGTTCTTCTGGAAAGTATGCTAAGGAGCAGACTGCTTGAGTAGGATGAGCCACTGCATTGGAGTTGAAGTACACTCTGGTGTTGCTCCAGTTTGATGGATCATTTCTCACTCTGGTACTTCTTCTCAATGGTTGAATCTGCTCCTCTATCACTGCTTTCTTCCTGTTCCTGCTCACCCTCATTACTGATCTCCACTAGACTGATCAGATTCAGCTCCATCTTGATCATGGACTGATGTTGAATCATCTTCTGGTGTTGATTCATTCTCATTGCCTCCCTCAGGATCAGGATGGACTGGTTCCATAGTTGGGACAGCAGCTGGTGGTGATGGAGTGGGGTTAGGCGTCTCACTGCTTCTAGGCTGAGAGATACCTAAGCTTTCCAAGATGTTCTCAGGTTGTTTGCTCTATCAGATGGTCCTTGTGAGAGATCTCTCAGGCTTCCCAGCTCTTCTCATCATAGTAACCCTTTGATTCTACAAACTTCACATCCCTTGAGACCATTACCCTTCTTAACTCAGGGATGTAGCACTTGTAGCCTTTCTGTATGGGAATATCCAATGAACATGCCCTTGACACTCTTGGCTTCCAGCTTGTTTCTCTGTTCCCTGGTGTCAAGACATAACAAACACACCCAAACACACGCAAGTGATCTAGTGGAGGTTTGATTTTGTTTAATACCTGAAAAGGAGAGACATCTTGGAGGACTTTGGTTGGTATCCTGTTGTGATTAAATAGCATGCAGAGACACAGCATCACCCCAAAATCTCTTAGGGACATGGTGTGAAACATCATGCTCCTTGCAACCTCCATAGATGGCGATTTTTCCTCTCAGCCACTCCATTTTGTTGTGGTGTGTAAGGGCAGCTTGTTTGATGTATTATTCCATGTTTTGCTAGGTGGTTGTTTGAAGGCATGCTAGTGTATTCTCCTCCCATTATCAGACCTAAAGATTTTATCTTAGAGTTGAAATGGTTAGTCACATAGTTTTGGAAGGTTTAGAAAAGCTTCAAAAACTCTATCTTACTAGAAATCAATGTGAGCCAAGTAAACTTTGATTTTTCATCTATGAATGTCACAAAATATTTATGGTTTCTCTAATACAGACAAGAGGGCTGGTCCAAACATCAGAGTTGAACTAGAATAAAACAATTCATAAATAGTCATAGATTTAGGAAAGACAGATTGCAATGTTTACCAAGGATACAAGCCTCACAAGTTTTCATTTTTAAAAGACAGATTAGGCAACATAAGACTTAAAGCTCTAGAATGAGGATGACCTAATCTAGCATGCCATAATACAATTACTAGCTAAAACAGAAGCAGAATTGAAAGCATAAGTAGAAATCTGATAACAGCTTGGTGTCTTCAAGTAAGTAAAGCTCTCCCTTGCTCACACCTTTTCCCAGCATCTTACTGGTCTTAATATCCTGAAAGCACACATCATTAGGACTAAAAAATAACATGGCAATTAAGATCAGTGGTTGCTTTCTAACAGATAGTAAGTTAGAGGTGAAACTAGGCATATAAAAAAGCTTGAGACTCTTTTTTCAAAACAGTTTCAGGTTTCTACTCCTTCAATAGGTATTCTATCACCATTAGCAATTACTACACTGCCTAGAGCTGGCTTAACATTACTAAATCAGATTAACAATCCCTAATCATATGATGAGAAGCTCCTGAATCAATAATTAAAGGTCTAGCAGGGTGTGATCCATGGGAATAAGAATTTAAAGCATTAACATTAATGTTACAGAGTTGCATTGAGTGCTTTGATAAGAGCCTCAATGTCTGACTTGCGGATGAATGCATCATCCTGAGCTGGTGTTATGGTGTGTGGGAAGAAGGATCCACCAGTGTGGGTAGTTGAGACCATAGCCTTCCCATCTGTGGTGTCTTGAGCTTTGCCGCATGTGCTCTGTTTTGTTGGGGCCCTGTTTGTTGAAACTGGCCTGAGGTGAGGATGGAGGAACCAGCAGCTTGTCTTGGAGTGTCCCTCCTTCTTACAATGCTCACAAGTCACAGACTTGTCTCTCCCCTTCTAGGTTTGAAGTAGGCTTTGTTAGCTGAAGCACTCCCACCTTCTCAGCCTTGTGCGCCAGTGAGAGAGCCCTCCTTTTCCACCTCCAAAGAGACCATCTGAGCCTATCTCCTTTTGTAGTCTAGCACATACTTCATCATAGCATGGAAGCTCCTTGTCTCTTAGTATATGTCTCACCACAGCAGTGAAGCTTGAGTTAAGTGTGAGAAGCAGTCCCAAAGACCTTGTCTTGCTCACGCCTGGTTCAATATATCAGGGTCATTGGTGCTTGGCCTTAGATCTCTAGCTCAGACCACAGCTGACTGTACTCCCAAGATGCTTGGTGAAGTCTCCTTCTTCCTGCTCCAAGTTGTTGATGGCTCTCTTTACTTCAAAGATTCTGGTGAGGTTTGAAGTGTTGCCAAAAAACCTTGTGCAAGGTAGCCACAGCTGTTTTGTTGTGGTACAGTGTGAATAAGAATCCATTAATGGACCATCAAGTGAGCTTTGCCAAGGGTAGACAGCACCATGAGATTCCCTGAGCCCATTTGCCTTCATCTACCACTACAACCTCCTTGCCATCTTCTCCTTGGGTGATTTTCTTTGGAGCAGAGCCTGAAGTGACATGCTCCCAATATCCTCTTCTCCAAGGGCTGTCCTGGCCATTCTAGACCAGGTGATGTAGTTTCCTGGTCCCTTGAGTAGACATGGAATTCTCACTGGTCTGTAGTCCTCCATCTTATCCTAAAGTTGCAAGTAATTTTTTCAAGAGTTTTCAGAGAGAAACAAGTAAATCACTCTGAACTGAGGAAAACAAGTTTAAAATCAAGATTAACTCTCAAGAAAATTAAATGGAGACAGAAGAGAGTGAGAACAGCCAAGAGAAGAATTTAAAAATTCCAGAGAACTCAAGAACAAGAGATTATTATCCACTGGATAAAAGAAATCTGAGGTGAGATTTGTGAAAGTAAAAGAGAGAACAAGAGAGAAAGTAAAAACAGAGTGTATTGCGGAAGGAATTTAGGTCTCAAGAGCTTATGCTCTGATACCATGAAAGTAAATGAAGAAACAAATGATGAACAAGTGAAGAACAAGTGAAGAGAGAGTGATGAATTTGTGAGAGAGAGAGAGAGAGAGATGATGTTGCAATGTAAGAGAGAGTAAAGAAGGATTTTATTTTCCTTGATTGATTCTGAATGAATACATACACTATTTAAAGACAAGTTAATAGACATCAGGACAAAGAGAATAGAATAAACAAAGCATGGAGACTGGCGTGTGATAGGGACAGCTCCTAAACGGTCTTCAGGCCACCACTCTCTAAGTAGAACATGTGATACTTCCTTTTAAATATTGTTTCTGCTTCTCAGGTATCACACAACGGCTCCTTTGACTCTGAGCTGTGTATTGGCGAGTTTACTACTTCCTTGCCTTGCAAGGTAAGCTGTTGATGATGATGACTTGAGATACAAGTCTTGTACGAAGACTTGTCTTCAAGTGACTGGGAAACCTTCATACTTCTCACTCGCCATAATACTCATCGAGTTCCTCCTCTTACCTGCATGTCTTATGTCAATACCTTTAGATCGTGGTCATCCTGGTTTGATAAGAATCATGAAGATATTGACATATGTCCGAACAGGCTAATCTGGAATCATCTGGATAGAAAGGTGGGATATCTTCTTACTCACAACTCCTATGAGATTTATTCAACTTCCTGGTTATCTCCACTGATTAGTGGTTCAAATAAAGCTTCTTAGATCGTGTTCATCCTGGTTTGATAAGAATCATGAAGATATGCCATATGTCCGAACAGGCTAATCTGGAATCATCTGGATAGAAAGTGGGATATCTTCTTACTCACAACTCCTATGAGATTTATTCAACTTCCTGGTTATTCTCCACTGATTAGTGGTTCCAAATAAAGCTTCTTAGATCGTGGTTCATCCTGGTTTGATAAGAATCATGAAGATATTGCCATATGTCCGAACAGGCTAATCTGGAATCATCTGGATAGAAAGTGGGATATCTTCTTACTCACAACTTATGAGATTTATTCAACTTCCTGGTTATTCTCCACTGATTAGTGGTTCCAAATAAAGCTTCTTAGATCGTGGTTCATCCTGGTTTGATAAGAATCATGAAGATATTGCATATAGTCCGAACAGGCTAATCTGGAATCATCTGGATAGAAGGTGGGATATCTTCTTACTCACAACTCTTATGAGATTTATTCAACTTCCTGGTTATTCTCCACTGATTAGTGGTTCAAATAAAGCTTCTTAGATCGTGGTTCATCCTGGTTTGATAAGAATCATGAAGATAATGGCATATGTCCGAACAGGCTAATCTGGAATCATCTGGATAGAAAGTGGGATATCTTCTTACTCACAACTCTTAGAGATTTATTCAACTTCCTGGTTATTCTCCACTGATTAGTGGTTCCAAATAAAGCTTCTAGATCGTGGTTCATCCTGGTTTGATAAGAATCATGAAGATAATGGCATATGTCCGAACAGGCTAATCTGGAATCATCTGGATAGAAGTGGGATATCTTCTTGCTCACAACTCCTTATGAGATTTATTCAACTTCCTGGTTATTCTCCACTGATTAGTGGTTCCAAATAAAGCTTCTTAGATCGTGGTTCATCCTGGTTTGATAAGAATCATGAAGATATTGCCATATGTCCGAACAGGCTAATCTGGAATCATCTGGATAGAAAGTGGGATATCTTCTTACTCAACTCCTATGAGATTTATTCAACTTCCTGGTTATTCTCCACTGATTAGTGGTTCCAAATAAAGCTTCTTAGATCGTGGTTCATCCTGGTTTGATAAGAATCATGAAGATATTGCCATATGTCCGAACAGGCTAATCTGGAATCATCTGGATAGAAAGTGGGATATCTTCTTAATCACAACTCCTATGAGATTTATTCAACTTCCTGGTTATTCTCCTGATTAGTGGTTCCAAATAAAGCTTCTTAGATCGTGGTTCATCCTGGTTTGATAAGAATCATGAAGATATTGCCATATGTCCGAACAGGCTAATCTGGAATCATCTGGATAGAAAGTGGGATATCTTCTTACTCACAACTCCTATGAGATTTATTCAACTTCCTGTTATTCTCCACTGATTAGTGGTTCCAAATAAAGCTTCTTAGATCGTGGTTCATCCTGGTTTGATAAGAATCATGAAGATAATGCCATATGTCCGAACAGGCTAATCTGGAATCATCTGGATAGAAAGTGGGATATCTTCTTGCTCACAACTCCTATGAGATTTATTCAACTTCCTGGTTATTCTCCACTGATTAGTGGTTCCAAATAAAGCTTCTTAGATCGTGGTTCATCCTGGTTTGATAAGAATCATGAAGATATTGCCATATGTCCGAACAGGCTAATCTGGAATCATCTGGATAGAAAGTGGGATATCTTCTTACTCACAACTCCTATGAGATTTATTCAACTTCCTGGTTATTCTCCACTGATTAGTGGGTTCCAAATAAAGCTTCTTAGATCGTGGTTCATCCTGGTTTGATAAGAATCATGAAGATATTGCCATATGTCCGAACAGGCTAATCTGGAATCATCTGGATAGAAAGTGGGATATCTCTTACTCACAACTCCTATGAGATTTATTCAACTTCCTGGTTATTCTCCACTGATTAGTGGTTCCAAATAAAGCTTCTTAGATTGGTTCATCCTGGTTTGATAAGAATCATGAAGATAATGGCATATGTCCGAACAGGCTAATCTGGAATCATCTGGATAGAAAGTGGGATATCTTCTTACTCACAACTCTTATGAGATTTATTCAACTTCCTGTTATTCTCCACTGATTAGTGGTTCCAAATAAAGCTTCTTAGATCGTGGTTCATCCTGGTTTGAATAAGAATCATGAAGATATTGCCATATGTCCGAACAGGCTAATCTGGAATCATCTGGATAGAAAGTGGGATATCTCTTACTCACAACTCCTATGAGATTTATTCAACTTCCTGGTTATTCTCCACTGATTAGTGGTTCCAAATAAGCTTCTTAGATCGTGGTTCATCCTGGTTTGATAAGAATCATGAAGATATGGCCATATGTCCGAACAGGCTAATCTGGAATCATCTGGATAGAAAGTGGGATATCTTCTACTCACAACTCCTATGAGATTTATTCAACTTCCTGGTTATTCTCCACTGATTAGTGGTTCCCAATCAAGCTTCTATATATTGGGTCATCCTGGTTTGATAAGAACATGAAGATATTGCATATCCGGAACAGGCTAATCTGGAATCATCTGGATAGAAAGGGAATATCTCTTAATCACAACTCCTATGAGATTTATTCAACTTCCTGGTTATTCTCCACTGATTAGTGGTTCCAAATAAAGCTTCTTAGATCGTGGTTCACCTGGTTTGATAAGAATCATGAAGAAGATTTGACATATGCCGAACAGGCTAATCTGGAATCATCTGGATAGAAAGTGGGATATCTTCTTGCTCACAACTCCTATGAGATTTATTCAACTTCCTGTTATTCTCGCTGATTAGTGGTTCCAAATAAAGCTTCTTAGATCGTGGTTCATCCTGGTTTGATAAGAATCATGAAGAATATTGCCATATGTCCGAACAGGCTAATCTGGAATCATCTGGATAGAAAGTGGGATATCTTCTTACTCACAACTCCTATGAGATTTATTCAACTTCCTGGTTATTCTCCACTGATAGTGGTTCAAATAAATTCTTAGATCGTGGTTCATCCTGGTTTGATAAGAATCATGAAGATATTGCCATATGTCCCGAACAGGCTAATCTGGAATCATCTGGATAGAAAGGTGGGATATCTTCTTACTCACAACACTTATGAGATTTATTCAACTTCCTGGTTATTCTCTCACTGATTAGTGGTTCCAAATAAAGCTTCTTAGATCGTGGTTCATCCTGGTTTGATAAGAATCATGAAGATAAGGCATATGTCCGAAACAGGCAAATCTGGAATCATCTGGATAGAAAGTGGGATATCTTCTTGCTCACAACACTTAGAGAGATTTATTCAACTTCCTGGTTATTCTCCACTGATTAGTGGTTCCAAATAAAGCTTCTTAGATCGGGTTCATCCTGTTTTGATAAGAATCATGAAGATATGGCATATCGAACAGGCAAAATCTGAATCATTTGAAGAAGGTGGGATACTCTTGCTCACAACTCTATGAGATTTAATTCAA
>NW_026619283.1:0-9020 GCF_000801105.2 Raphanus sativus | reverse complement strand
TCGTTCTCTGATCTATAACCGAACATATACCGACCAATGTAGCACAAGACTTCTTTTACACAATATTTTCAACCTCACCTTCTTCACAGCATGGAGCTAAAGACAGCTTCTTCTGTCTCAGAGATCCCTGAAACTCATCCGAAGTTTCAACCTTTTGAATGATTTCTTCAAGCTTTCTCTTAGCCACAAAGAAAAGTTCTCTATGTATTTCTACCATAAAATATTTTACTCTTTTAACCAAGTCCACTGTAAGAACGTCCATCTTTACTCCAGTGTCATGCCTTACTATTCTCACCCGATTCTTTTCCAACTTGCTTGGACCATTCCCGATTTTCAAAAAAACACCTTTCATCTCCCAGTCTGCATACTTCCATCTGCAAGTATAGTTGTCTCGTTCATCTACTATAGCACGGACTCCAGCCCCTCGTACACCACACTCATTTGGCACTATAAATTCCTCAATGTTTGTGGTGTAATCTGCACCAGAAAACTTCTCCTTCCCGCTCTTTACTCCTTTGATAACAGGAACCGCAAGAATCTTTTCATAGACACAAGAGTAAAAGCTCAAAAACTCAAGAACCTCATCATAAAATTCTTCCTTGGTGGCAAAGGTACTGTGACCATCCAGCCAATCGAACTCATGACATCTTGTCAATGGGTTATTGTCGCTAACTTCCCATCTAATAATTTTAACCCACGAACTAACCTTCATCGGGAGATTACGGTGCGTCTTAATCTTGTGTCTGAAGTAAGGATAGATGATGGTCTCACTAGTTGAACATAGGGTGAATGGAGTTAGAAGATCATGTTGACCAGGATCAGGCTTAAACCCCTTCATTGTGGCCCTTCTCCTTCTCAAGACAATAATGTTTTATTAACAAAAATAATTTCTTAATCTCCACGTCACCCAACTCCTCGAGGGCTGCATCTATGTAAGCTCTTAGAATGTTCCAGACCTTTGTTGCTGATGGCTCTAGAATGTAACGTTCTCTTGTGTCAGAGAAGGTTACTATTTCACAGAATCTGCAAGCCTGAGTATACCAATTTGCGAAGTCTTTATCTTTCTTTTCAGAGATCACAAGATGGGTTTCTTTCTTCATCTCTTTAAGCAAGTAATCTCTCAAGAGCTTGTCGCCTTCACCAAGTTCAGACTCTTTACTGAAATACTCATCAGCATTCTCCTTAAGCTCATCATCTTCTTTCACGTTAAGATATCTTCATCATCACTTCTTTTGTGGCTCAAAATCTCTTCCAACTGATCATACCATTTAGTGTGGCAGACGACATGGTCCCTTGTTCCAAGTTGGTAACTTATCGCCATCCAAAGGATGTTTATCTAGGATCATTCCATGTTTTGAGTTCTTCTCTTTGAACCCTTTCATTCTCAGGTGTTTGTTAACAAGATCAAATAGGATTTGGTACTCCTCCATCGTCCAAAGGCCTTTCTTCTTAGACGTCAATCCTATCCTCCTCCAAGCGTCTTTCACATGGTTCATGTGTTTGCCCATTGCATCCGAAAAATTTCTCCACTCGTTGCCGTGTTTCTCTTGATACTTAGCAGCTGTTATTTCTTTCAAACAGTTTCTGGTTTGTTTGTGTGACTTGCAGTTCATAACTAAGTCTCCTAAAGCATGGTTATCAATGTATTCCAATACAGATTTCTTTATCAACTCGTCTTCTTGCTCAGTAAAACTCTTACCCGTTCCCAGGTCAACTTTTTCTCCTATTTCTTCATCACTTTCTTCAGACTCAGGCAGGAAGAACTTCAACTTGACTACAAAAGTTAACCTTTATAGTGCTTTTTCTTGATGAGGTGGTCACAACTTCATCACTCTTACTATCCTTTTGCTTCTTCTTCTTCTTCTTCCTTTTCTCACTTTTCTTCTTTGCAATATCCAGAGAGTTCAAGTCGTTTCCTTTTTAGCCTCAGTTACTTTCTTCTCTGCATCCTCACTAGAGCTCTTGTTGTCTTCTTCAACCTCTGGATCATCAGTTTGCTTATACCGTACACAAGTTTTAGCTTTCATGATTATTTTGACCAGTTCTCCTTTAATCCAGTGCAAGTGCATGTTCTCTACCCTGCCATAAAACACTCCTCGCTTACCTAGACGTAAGAAAGCTTTCATGTTCAAACAAAGCTTGTGGAACATAAACATCTCTTCATCAGTTATGCTCTCAGAGTCTTCTCTCTGCTCTGCTGGCTGTAAACACGTTTCCACCTTAGCCAAACCAAGTTGAACTTTCAATAGCTTTTTCTCAGAAAAAAAACAGGTTTCCTTTCCAGCTTCCTGACAAGATTCTCATGCCTCAGATTCTTAACCTCGTGTTTCACTTCTTCTGCATGATGACCATCATCCAGATTCTTTCCCCACTTACCAGTCGTGTCAAGTGTTTCACCAAGGATACCAGCAGAAACGAGTTCATAAATAAGTTCAGTACTCGGGACAATCAGGGCTGATGATCCTTCTCTAAAACTTCTTACAAATTTTTCTTCCTCCACCAATGCCTCAGCGTACTTCTTGTAGGGGGACGGATTTGTACCTTCCTACAAGGCCCACCAAATAGCAGGATCCGGCCCATTACGACGTAAGAAGCTCAGCGAGTAAATGAACACCAGTCCGTTAAGTGCTCCTGGTCGTCGACTTGGACGAGTAGAAGCGATCGGACGACCTCTTAGGCCCAACGACAAAGGGGCCCAGACGACCGACTAAAGCCCACGAACGACGCTCTTAGTAGGGCGAACTACAGAGTCCTATAAAAGGGGAGAGAAGAAGGACGAAGAGGGGATGGACACTTTTACACACTCACAAGACGGCTAGATCTAGGGTTTTCTCTCATCTCTATCCGTTATCTTGTACTGTTTCCCAGCTAGCTCTTCGCGCTCCGTCTTGTCTTTCTCTTTACACTCCCACTGTAACCTGGTCCTGTTATCCTCATCTATAAAACGTCTTTGTTAAACCCACAGACGAGTTCTTCGTCTTCTCTTTACTAGTTTCGACCGAACTCGGTTCTAACAGTTGGCGCCCACCGTGGGGCTAGCAAAGTAACGTTAGCAAAGATGAGTCAGAACCCCGACGGTTCCACTTCCGGCGACGAACACGACGCGCCGGGTCCGACCCCAGTCACGGCTATCCCGATAGCCCCCGCTTTTGTTGATACCATCATGGAACGTTTTGCCCGACAAGACGCTGCCCAAAAAGCAGCTACCGAGCAAATCGCCGCAATCGCCGCGCTACTCGCTCCTCTCGCCGGCGCTCCCGACGCAGCCACTGATACCATTCGCAGACAACTGTTCGCTAGCGACACAACCGCCGGCCCGGCGAACCAAGGCGCTCCTCCCAGCACTCTCAACCCAGATGCTGCCCCGTTCACTCCTGCAAACCCAGATCTGCAAATGGTTCGCGAAGTCGCAGCACTCAAACAGTCGCTTCTGGACATAAACTCCAAGATCCACTGCGTTACCACCTCTGCACCACAGATAGAGCGCGTTTTGGCGAACACCCTCCGAACACCGTTCTCTCCAGCGATAACCAGCGTCAGACTACGACACATCGAGAAGCTCCGGCTGCCGACGTACGAAGGCCTTACTGACCCGACGACCCACATCACGTCTTTCAACATTGCCGTACGCCGTGCAAACCTCTCCGACGAAGAACGCGACGCCGGCTACTGTCAACTCTTCGTCGAGAGCTTGAAAGGACCAGCTCTTACATGGTTCACGGGCCTCGCTGAGAACTCTATTAAAGACTTCCATGACCTGTCGTCCGCCTTCCTCAAGAATTACATCATGTTCACTCAGGAAGACGCGACAATATCTGATCTTTTCAACCTTGCTCAAGGGAAAGATCAGAGCCTGCGCAGCTTCATGGAGAAGTTCAAAGCCATAGTCTCAAAGGTCGTCTTACCCGACAGCGTCGCGGTCGCCGCGCTTAAAAACACGTTGTACGTCCACTCAGTTTTCCGTGATGACCTCTACAGGAACCCCACGACGTCTCTTTCTGATGCCATCGCGCGTTCCCATAACTTTATACGCATGGAAGAGGATACAAAGGCCCTGATAGGCAAGCTAAACGCGTCTAAAGCTGCAACAGCCGACAAAACCGGCGCGAAGAACGCGGATAGTCGACATGAGCCGCGACAACATTCATCAAGCGACCGAGCAGCCCAAAAGAAGAATTTCGTGTACGCTGTTGATGAAGAGAGCTCCCCGGCGTCGACGACTGTTGTGCGCGAGAAAGGATGGAACGTTTACAACCGCGAAACCGACGGAAAACCGCCTGATTCCTCCGCAGCAGTGAGTTCTCGGCCCCCGGGAGCCGAGAAATGGTGCGATTATCACAACGCTAAGTCGCATAACACCAGGGAATGTAAGACGCTCTTCGAGCAATTTCTCTCCTCTGTCGAGAACGGAAAACTCGAAATCGAGCCCCCGAAACCTAGGACCCGAGGACCGACGAGCTGGAGTAAGAACAAAGACAGGAAAACCAGCAAGTCGCAAGGCAAAGCCCCTCAGCAAGAGAGACGAGCAACGCCCGAAGAAGCAGCCCCAGCATCCCCGGAAAAGGGTAACTCGTCTAGCGACGAGGAATCGCCGAGAAATCGGCGACGCGTCGAGACTGTCTTCACAAGGCCCGCCAAGGGCACCGGCGATCATGAACTTCCGAAAACGAGAAGACGCATCAACGTCGTCCTGACGCAACTGGAACCCCCAAGCGACCAACCTGAACAAGTTTCTCCTCCAGACCTGCGCGCTCAGCTGAGCCGCCCATCACTTGGCGACCTACGGAACATCCTCAAGCGGAAGGAGAAACCAGCGGCAGATGCGGTCAGTCATGTCCCCGATCTCCGCGAGAAGATCAACTCCTCTAAGACTCGCCGGTTGAATAACCCAAGTCCCATGAAGCCCCGCCCCGTGGATCTGCGAGAAAAGCTCAATTCCAGGAAACCAGATTTGCGAGGCCAGCTCGATCGCCCCCTCTACTCCGATCTTCGACAAAAGCTCGACGTCTCTAGAACTCGGCATCCCAACCAAGACAAAAACACCGTCATCAACGTTATTATGGGAGGATCCCCGCCATGCGGCGATTCCGTCAGGTCCATTAAAGACTACCGTCGTCAGGCAACTTCCTCGCGTAAGTGGCCGACAAACCCCGAGAACGACCATCAAATCACTTTCTCGCCTGACGACGCCCTTGGCATCCACATGCCACACAACGACCCCCTCCTCGTTGAACTCGGAATCGGCGACTGTCAGGTCACCAAAATCCTCATCGACACCGGCAGCTCTGTCGATCTGATCTTTCGAGACACACTCGACAAGATGGGCGTCGATACGGGAAGTATGAAACCGTCATCCCGCTCCCTTACAGGCTTCAACGGTTCCTCTGAAGCCATGATCGGCACAATCCGTCTTCCAGTGTACGCATGTGGCACGACACGGACCGTGAAGTTCTCGGTCGTCGACTCTAAAGCCCCCTATAACGCGATCCTAGGCACCCCTTGGTTGCATTCAATGCGAGCAATCCCATCGACTTACCATCAATGCGTCAAGTTCCCGGGACCAGACGGCAAAATCCGAACGCTACGGGGCGATCAGCAAGCTGCTAGAGATCTGCTAATCGCAGCCATAAAACTTCAGCGACAAACCTCGCACGTCAAAACCGTCTCAAACCCCTTACAGAAGGCGTTTCCCCAGCAAGAGGAGGTCATCGACATATCCCTCGACGTTGCCGACCCTAGCAAAGTGATCCGCATCGGAGCATCCCTGCCGGATGATATGCAGCAGCAACTCACCGAGTTTCTCCGTCAGAACGTCTCCACCTTCGCCTGGACTACATCAGACATGAAAGGGATTGACCCAGCAATTACCTCTCATGAGTTAAACGTCGATCCCACCTTTAAGCATATCCGCCAGAAGCGCAGGAAACTGGGACCCGAACGATCAAAGGCAGTAAACGACGAGGTGGACCGCCTGCTCGCCGCCGACTCAATCATGGAGGTCAAGTTCCCCGACTGGCTCTCTAACCCGGTCGTCGTCAAAAAGAAAAACGGAAAGTGGCGAGTCTGTGTCGACTTCACGGATCTGAACAAGGCTTGCCCAAAAGATAGCTTCCCTCTCCCACACATCGACCGTTTAGTCGAGTCGACTGCCGGAAACGCCCTCTTGACGTTTATGGATGCATTCTCTGGCTACAACCAGATAATGATGCATCCTGACGACCGCGAGAAGACGGCATTCATAACAGATCGAGGAACCTACTGCTACAAGGTAATGCCCTTCGGCCTTAAAAACGCGGGAGCCACCTACCAACGCCTTGTCAACCGCATGTTCGCCGACAAACTAGGCTCCACTATGGAAGTTTACATCGACGACATGCTAGTTAAGTCGCTCCGAGCCGAGGATCATCTCACGCACCTCAAAGACTGTTTCACAACGCTCAATGAATACGGTATGAAACTGAACCCGGCTAAATGCACGTTCGGCGTTATGTCCGGCGAGTTTCTCGGATACATCGTCACCCAGAGAGGAATTGAGGCTAATCTTAAACAGATATCGGCGATCCTCGATCTCCCAAGCCCCAAAAACAGCCGAGAAGTGCAACGTCTCACCGGCTGCATAGCAGCGCTTAACAGGTTCATCTCGCGATCTACCGACAAGTGCCTTCCTTTCTTCGAACTGTTGCGGGGAAACAAACGATTCAATTGGGACGACAAGTGTGAGGAAGCCTTTGGCCAACTGAAGCAATATCTGACTACCCCTCCTGTCCTCTCAAAACCAGAAGCGGGTGACATTCTCACCCTCTATATTGCCGTCACGCCTATCGCCGTCAGCAGCGTCCTCATACGCGAAGATCGGGGGGAGCAGAAACCAATCTTCTACACGACCAAGCGCATGACCGAAGCCGAAACCCGCTATCCCACTCTCGAGAAAATGGCGCTTGCGGTGGTACATTCAGCGAGAAAACTCCGCCCGTATTTTCAGTCTCACACGGTTGAAGTTCTCTCCAATCAACCCCTCCGAACAGTCATGCAGAACGCCAACCACTCTCGGCGACTAACAAAGTGGGCAATGGAGCTCAGCGAGCACGATATCATATACAAAAACCGGACAGCAGCCAAGTCCCAGGTCCTCGCTGACTTCCTGATCGAACTCGCACCCGAACTCGAGCAGGATCTTGCCGTGTCGTCTCGCAATTGGATCCTGCATGTCGACGGCTCCTCGACCAATAAAGGGTCTGGCGCCGGCGTTCAGCTCCAATCCCCAACCGGCGAACTGATAAGACAGTCTTTTAGCTTCGGCTTTCCCGCTTCCAACAACGAGGCCGAGTACGAGTCCCTACTCGCAGGATTACGCCTCGCCAAAGCCGTCAGAGCCAAACGCCTCAGTGCCTACTGCGACTCTCAGCTCGTCGCTAGTCAGTACAACGGCGAGTACGATGCTCATAATGCAAGAATGGACGCCTACCTCAAGCTTGTTCAGGACCTCACGAAAGACTTCGAATTTTTCGAACTCACCAAAGTCCCCAGAGGAGAGAACGTCTGCGCTGATGCTCTGGCAGCCCTTGGAAGCAAGCTACACGATCAGATCAAGCGGACAATTCCCATTCATCGGATCGAAAACCCCAGCATCACGGCACAAGGCGCGAGTACCTCCTCTGTCTCTGCGGTAGCTGTTGCGGCCGAAATGGACATCGATTCCTCATCAGACGAAACCCCCGACTGGCGTACCGACTTGATCAACTATTTAGCACGCGGCACCCTTCCAGATGATAAATGGCTCGCGCGAAGACTGAAGGCACGCAGTGCCCATTACGTCGTCATCGACGGCGAACTGCACCGTTGGAACGCCAACAAGGTCCTCCTGAAATGCATATCAGGCGACGAAACGCGACTCGTCATGGCTGAAAATCACGAAGGGGCGGCGGGTAATCACTCTGGAGGACGAGCCCTAGCACTTAAAGTCCGAAGTCAAGGCTTCTACTGGCCTACGCTAAACACAGACTGCGAATCCTACGCCAAACGCTGTGATAAATGCCAAAGACACGCGCCCACGATCCACTGCCCCACCGAGCAGTTGCGCACTCTTACGGCACCATATCCGTTCATGCGTTGGGCAATGGACATCATCGGGCCCATGCCGAATTCACGAGGAAAGCGTTTCGTCCTTGTCCTGACTGATTACTTCACCAAATGGATCGAAGCGGAAGCCTTCGCCAACATCACCGACAAGGAAGTTCAGAAGTTCGTCTGGCGCAATATCATTTGTCGTCACGGTCTTCCTTACGAGATCGTGACAGATAACGGATCACAGTTTATCTCGCATCAGTTTCGCGATTTCTGCGACAAATGGAGAATCCGTTTGAACACTGCAACGCCGCGATACCCACAAAGTAACGGCCAGGCAGAGTCGTCCAACCGTACGATCATCGACGGCTTAAAGAAACGACTAGACTTGAAAAAAGGCTGCTGGGCCGACGAGCTAGACGGTGTCCTTTGGTCTCACCGCACCACGCCTCGCTCCGCGACTAAGTGCACCCCATTCTCCATGGCCTACGGCGTTGAAGCGATGGCTCCCGCCGAAGTTAATGTAACCAGTCTCCGAAGATCACGAATGCCTCAGCACCTTGCGCTCAATCAAAGTATGCTCCTCGACGCGCTTGACGCAATCGAAGAACACCGCGATCAAGCCCTGCTCCGAATCCAGAATTACCAACATCAAATCGAGAGCTACTATAACAAGAAGGTCAAGTCGCGCCCTCTTGAACAAGGCGATCTCGTTCTTCGCAAGGTCTTCGAGAACACTAAGGAGTGGAAGGCTGGCAAGCTTGGAACTAACTGGGAGGGGCCATACAAAATCACACAAGTGATCAAACCTGGAGTCTATCGCCTGGAAACGTCAACCGGTGAAGCAGTTCCGCGAGCCTGGAATTCCATGCATCTAAAGCGATACTCTCCATAATTTCACACTTCAACAACCACATAGTTAAGTAAGTGCGCCTTCCGGGCCACTCTTACACGAC
>NW_026619282.1:0-9020 GCF_000801105.2 Raphanus sativus | reverse complement strand
TTTGATTAAAAGATGGTTGCATAGAAAGAAGTTTGCGACAAGTTTAAATAGAGAGAAGACTTGAACAGGCTCAAGTTCTCGAGATCATTAAAGGGAACACGCTCCCTTGGTAATCAAACAAAGACCAAAGACTAAATTTAAAAGAGTTTGCAAACACATAAGATAAGAAATAAAGACTATAGATTAAAGATAACATAAGGTAGATATGTGGTTGGTCCAAAGCATCTGAGATGCACCAAAGATACATCATCTAGGTGATATGAAAGTGAACTCATGGCCTCATTAAAAACCTTAGTTGGAAAACCCAGTGGGACAAAACCAACTAAGGGAAAAAGAGTACACACAAGCCACTTGCCTAGATGATGATCAGCTTGAAGGTTCAGCTTGAAGTGTGGTAAGTGTGTCTTGGTTGCTCAAGCTACGACCAAGACAATCTTCTTGCTTCCAAGACATCTTAAGTATGTTTCCAACAGCTTCATGGAGTCTTCTTATCATTGCACGAGTCATGGGACCTTTGGGAATGGCCAAGGCATCTCCATCTTCATCTTGCTTATCCTTGATCACCTCTTCTATATCTTTATCAAGTTGTTGGTCCATGATCACATCATCCCCTTCCTCTTGAAAAGGATTTGTCCTCAAATCTGGTTCATCTGCAATAAAAGGGATCAAGTCAGTAACATTGAAACTATTACTCACATCATACTTACCTTGGAGATCCAGCTTGTAAGCATTGTTGCTGATCTTCTTTGTGACCTCAAAAGGTCCATCTATTCTCGGCATAAGCTTGGACTTCCTTTGATTAGGAAACCTCTCTTTCCTTAGGTGAACCCATACTCGATCACCTTCTTCAAAGATCATCTCTCGTTTGCCCTTATTAGCATGTTTAACATACTGCTTGGTTTTCTCTTCAATATTGCGCCTTGCTTGCTCATGAAATTGTTTCACCATCTCTGCCTTCTTTTTGCCATCCATACTAATCCTTTCACACTCAGGTAAAGGTATTAAATCCAAAGGAGAGGTGGGATTGAACCCATAAACAATTTCAAAAGGAGAAAACTTAGAAGCAGAGTGTACAGCATGATTATATGCAAATTCACAATGAGACAAACAGTCTTCCCATGATTTCAAGTTCTTCTTTATGAATGCACGCAAGAGTTTTCCTAAAGTTCTATTTACTACTTCAGTTTGTCCATCAGTTTGTGGGTGACAAGTAGTAGAGAACAACAGTTTAGTGCCTAACTTAGACCAAAGTGTCTTCCAAAAGTAACTAAGAAACTTGGTGTCTCTGTCAGATACTATAGTTCTAGGCATGCCATGCAGACGCACAATCTCTTTAAAGAACAAGTTAGCAATATGCAATGCATCATCAGTTTTGTGACAAGCAATGAAGTGAGCCATTTTGGAGAACATATCAACAACTACAAAGATTGAATCCTTTCCGGTTCTAGTCCTAGGCAATCCAACAATAAAATCCATAGAGACGTCATTCCAAGGATGATAAGGAATGGGTAAAGGAGTATACAAACCGTGAGCTTGGACTTTGGACTTAGCTTGTTTACATGTTGCACATCTCTCACAGATTTTCTCCACATCTCTCTTCATGCGAGACCAAAAGAAATGATCCTGCAAAACTTTAAGAGTCTTGGCAATACCAAAATGTCCCATAAGACTTCCTCCATGTGCTTCCCTAACAAACAAATCTCTCAAAGAACAATTAGGCACACACAAACGATTATCATAAAAGAGAAATCCATCTTGTCTAAAATAATGACCAGCAGCAAACTTTTCACACGACTTGTATGCATCTTTAAACTCAGGATCAGTTTCATATATTTCTTTAAGTTGTTCAAAGCCTAGTAGCTTAGCATCAAGAGTGTTCAAGAGAACATACCTCCGAGATAGTGCATCAGCCACTATATTGTCCTTACCTTGTTTGTATTTGATCACATAAGGAAAGGTTTCTATGAACTCAACCCATCTCGCATGTCTTTTGCTTAGCTTGTTCTGTCCCTTAAGATATTTGAGAGACTCATGGTCTGTGTGGATGACAAACTCCTTAGGCCACAGATAGTGTTGCCATGTTTGCAAGGCCCTCACCAAAGCATACAACTCTTTGTCATACGTTGCATAGTTGAGAGTTGCTCCTCCAAGCTTCTCACTGAAGTATGCTATTGGTCTTTTATCCTGCATCAATACAGCACCAATTCCAATTCCTGAGGCATCACATTCTATTTCAAAGGTTTTAGAAAAATCAGGAAGTATAAGGAGAGGAGAGTTAGTAAGCTTCTCTTTGAGGGTTTGAAATGAGGTTTCTTGTGCTTCTCCCCACTTGAATCCTACATCTTTCTTGATGATCTCAGTCAGTGGAGCTGCTATAGTGCTGAAGTCCTTCACAAATCGCCTATAGAAACCTGCTAGCCCATGGAAACTCCTTACTTCATTTATGGTTTTAGGAATCGGCCACTCTTGTATGGCTTTCACCTTCTCTTGATCCACCTTTACTCCATCTGCACTTACAACAAAGCCTAGGAAGACCAAGTTATCCGTACAGAAAGTACACTTCTTAAGGTTAGCAAAGAGCTTTTCTTTTCTCAAAACATCAAGAACAGTCCTAACATGAACTATATGCTCTTCTAAGCTCTTGGAGTAAACTAGGATATCATCAAAGTAAACTACCACAAACACTCCTATAAAAGATCTAAGCACATGATTCATCAATCTCATAAAGGTACTAGGAGCATTAGTTAAGCCAAAAGGCATCACCAACCACTCATACAAACCATGCTTAGTCTTGAAAGCAGTTTTCCACTCATCTCCCTCTTTCATCCTAATTTGATGATACCCACTCTTAAGATCTATCTTAGAAAAGACACTAGAGCCATGCAATTCATCAAGCATATCATCTAATCTAGGAATAGGGTGGCGATACTTCACTGTTATGTTGTTGATGGCTCTGCAATCAACACACATGCGCTAGCTACCATCTTTCTTAGGCACAAGGAGAACTGGAACAGCACATGGACTCATACTCTCTCGGATATGGCCCTTCTCCATCAGTTCCTCCACTTGTCTTTGCAACTCCTTAGTCTCAACAGGATTGGTTCTGTATGCTGGTCGGTTAGGAAGAGTGGAGCCAGGAACAAAGTCAATCTTATGCTCAATCCCGCGCACTGGTGGCAATCCTATGGGGTTATCTTCTGGAAACACATCAGTATACTCCTGCAAAAGAGAGACTAGTTCACTAGGATAATCATGTGTAAGATCAGTGACTGTTAGCAAAGTCTCTTTAAACATAAGTAAAACAATAGAGGATTGAGAGTAGAGAATTCTCTTGATATCTCCCTGTTTGGTATAGAGACTGTGATGTTTCTGATCAGGCTTAAGGTCGATCTCTTTCTTTTTCTGAAGCTGGAGCTGATCCGCTTGAACTTCTTTAGGTGACAAGGGTACCAGCACTGTCTTCTTTCCATTAAACTCAAAAGAGTGCTTGTTACTGAAACCATCATGAACCACACGCCTATCAAATTGCCAGGGTCTACCAAGAAGGATATGGCTAGCTTCCATTGGTAAAACGTCACACAAGATCTCATCTTCATATCTACCAATGGCTATAGGTATCAGCACTTGATTGGAGACTCTCATCTCACCCTCTTCATTGAGCCATTGCAGCCGGTAAGGTTTAGGATGTTTTTGAACTTTCAAACCCAATTTCTTCACCATGGTCTCACTAGCTACATTGACACAGCTTCCACCATCAATAATAAGGCTGCACACCTTACCCTGAACCAAACACCTAGTGTAGAAGAGGTTCTCACGCTGCTCAGTCTCTTCAGTCTTAGTTTGCAAGTTTAAGAGTCTTCTTGTCACTAACAACCTTCCCTTGACCTGTTCTTCTTCAAACTCTTCTTCAGTCTGCTCAGGATCAGTGTGTATCTTCTCATCTTGAGATATATACTCGCCGGTTTCAAGAAGAATCATCGTCTTCTTATTAGTACACTCATTGGCATAGTGCCCACGCCCTTGACACTTAAAGCACTTGACATCTCTAGTCTTGGAACCAATAGCTCCTATCTTTCCCTTGTCCTTGCTATAAATGTTGCTAGGCTTGGTGTCATCTTTCTGATAAGGTTTACTCTCCTTCTGGTAGCTAGGCTTATCTTCCTTAGGACTTTGGAATCGAGTAACCCCATAGCTTCCTCGTGAATGTCCCTTCCTCTTGAGTTGCTGCTCCACTAGAATGGCCTTATGCAACATCTCTTCTATTTCCACATAGTGTTGCATCTCCACCTTATCTTGTATTTCTCGGTTGAGCCCTCCAAGAAATCTTGACATAGTAGCTTCTCTATCTTCTGAAATACTGGCTCTTAACATCAACAGCTCCATATCTTGATAGTACTCCTCTACGGTCTTAGCTCCTTGAGTGAGTTTTCTTAGTCTCTGGTGAAGATCTCTGTGGTAGTGGCTCGGTACAAACCTCTTGCGCATAAGAGACTTCATCTCACTCCATGTTTCCACTGGATATTCTTGGTTAAGCCGCCTCATGGTAACCAGCTGATCCCACCAGCTCAGAGCATAGTCATAGAACTCAATTGCAGCAAGTTGGATTCGTTGAGTGTTGGTATAGTTTTTACAATTGAAGACAATCTCAATCTTCTTCTCCCACTCCAAGTAGGCATCCGGATCAACCTTGCCATGAAAAGGAGGTATCTTGAGCTTAACTCCACCAAGCTCTTCTTTCTTAGGTCTCCTAACTTCATGATCACGCCTCTGCTTTCTACTCACTCTAGAAGAAGAAGAACCACTATGTTCAGACCGGCTGCGCTCATAGTAGTTGTCAGTCTCTTGTGATCCAGCATGTTCTCTACGGTTTCTTCTTGTTTCAGGATGATTTTGTGGACTCTGACCTCTTCTTTCTCTCCTAGACTCATTACTATGGCTCTGACCAGTAGCTTGTTTTAGCTCTTGTCTTATCTCATCACGAAGACCCGTGATGCTAGTCTTGATCATCTCAGCCACAGTAGTGATTAGAGTTTGTTGTAACTGCTCGGTCATCTCTTCCCTTATAAGTCTACTCGTCCTTACAAGTTCTGCTTCCTCATCTGACTCGTTCCCCATTGGTATCTGAGACAAAGAAACAATTAAAACAAGTAAGTTGTTCAAGAAAAATTTTAAAAGGAAACAACTTTGCTTAAAAGGAAAACTTGCTATCTAAGGCAACACACTTTGAAAGATCAATACTTGATAACTTCTATCACACGAAATCAAAACAGATCAAGATCAAATATGATGAAACTTCTTAGATCTATCAGGATTTGATTCAAACAACAACAATAGGTAATTAAACGATCAGATCTATCGAAATAACTCAAAGATGAACACAGATCAATCGATGGATTTAAAAGAAGTCGAAGGGTTCAAATAAACACAAAGAGAGATCGATAACTTCCCTATCCAGAGTGCTCTGATACCACTTAATAAGATCCTAGGATGTATTCTCTGGATGATATGGATAGATCCTTGCAAGATCGAGGCAGAGACTCAAGATCTTCAAGGTAGTGGACTGATGGTTGATTCAAAGAGTTGCGGAAAGACTCCTTGACACTTTTAGATGACTAGATCGGATATGACACACCAACTTAGACACCTAGGGTTTGCTGGATACTACACACCAACAAGATCGCTCAAGAACTCGTAAACAAGTTTAAGAGAGAACAAGGTTTTTGATTAAAAGATGGTTGCATAGAAAGAAGTTTGCGACAAGTTTAAATAGAGAGAAGACTTGAACAGGCTCAAGTTCTCGATGTTGAAGCTTACATGATCTGAGAGTACTTGGTGGTTATTCAAGAAGAGGAGCAGATCAGTTATGAAGCACAATGAAGGATGTGGAGGCAATCTCCAATGCGGTCTCTAGAGTGAGATGGTTGGTATCACAGACTGAAGCATCTTATCATGAAGGCTTTAGTATCTTGGTGGTGACTCAAGAAGAAGAAGCAACCAAGACTCAGCTTGTATCTATCAAGGAAGATCAGAGAGTCCGAGCACTTGATCACAACAAGAAGGTTGTGAGAAAGGGGGAGAGACCGAGATCTGTCTAAAGAAGAGTACAAGATATGTTGGTGATGAGCAAGGGAAGAGGTGATCAACCTTGCATCACATGAGGGCCATGATCCAGAGTCTTTGTGTCCCTTACATTGTTGGTAAGGCACAAAGACTCACTGGCCAATCCCCAGGCCTTGGAGACTTTACTCTTTTTCCCTCATCAAGGTTTTGTCCCAAAGGGTTTTCCTTGGTGAGGTTTTTAATGAGGAAGTTCTTCAAGGTTCCAAGCTTGACTTAGGATCACTAAAGTCAAGCTTGAGGGGGAGTGTTACCTTGAAGAAAAGAAATGGAGTGGGAGAAGAAGTATGGAGGAGTTTGGGTTTGGTGCAAAGATAGGGCAAGTCTTACAGAGATTGCCTATCAAGCTTTAGGAGTGTCTAAAGAGCTTAAGAAGTGTCTTAAGGGCTGTGCAAAGATAGGGCCAAGTCCAGGAGGGACTTAGAAGCATGTTTATGAGTGAATGGTTAAGTGTGCAAAGATAGGGTGAGGTCAGTACGGATTTGGTACGGACGTGTACGGACTGTACGGATCCGTACGGACCAGTTCAACCCAACATTGCATAACTTGACCATTTAAGAAGAAATGAAGTTGGTGCAAAAATAGGGCGCAAGGCACAAGTCCGGACATGATCAGAATGTATCAGGAAGGCTGTGTGCAAAGTCAGGGACTTAGAAACCTTATCTGATCATATGGCATTAAATGGGAATCAAAGAGATGCCATGTGATGGTCTTGGGCGAGTTTGAAATAGGCCAGGCTGTCTTTGGCTGTAAAGAGAAAGGCAGCCTTGACTATGTATGTGGACTGATCTATGGACAGATACAAAGGAGCCTAAGAAGAACCAATCAAAGACCAAGCTTCAGTTTGAATTAAAGTAGGCGCCAGCCTCCTTTACACTATTGAGAGATCACTTTGCAACAAGACAGACTCAATCCACACCATCCATTTATCTCAAGTTATTTCTATCCATTAGATTAAGGGTTTATGTAATTGCAAAGTGTAAAGCCTATATAAAGGCTGTGTAATGGCGATTTGTAAACTCTAAGGGAGTAAGGGGGAGTTCCCCTCTCCACTTCATAATCTCAAGTCTTTGATTCTCTATTCTCTAGTCTGGTTACTTAATCTCTCAGTCTCTTAATCTCTGTTCTCTAATCTCTTAATCACACACCTAAACAAACTCCTAATCTATCTATCTTAATCCGCAAACTCTCTCTCTTATCTCCCCATTGAGGATTCATCAAACACAAACCTGTTTACTCTTATAAAAATCTCATGGTATCAGAGCCAGGTTCATCAGAACCTGAGCTGTAGCTTCCGCATATCACTTGCTCTCATCTCAGCTCAAATCCAAACCATTGAAGCTGTCTCCATGCTGTTCTGTTCTTATGAAGAAGAAAGATTGAAGCTTGGCGATTTGCTGTGGTTCCTCATCCTAGTTCCTGTCTGATCTGATGGAGAGTCTCATTGGAAGCAGAGGTTTATGGAGAGGCCTCGCGAACCTCATCCAAAGAGCCTTGTTCAAGAGCTCTCTCATCCGGTTCAATATGGAGGCTGTCAAGAAGATGGCGCCTAGAAGAGAAGGAGAAAGGAGGGGTCTTGTGAGTGAGATGTACAAGATGGTGGCCATGAACTGAAGTACAAGGAGATGGGTGACGATCCAGACTCCATAGACTCATCAAAGCCATGGCCGGTTCATCATGGAGGTTAAAGGAACCAATCTGGTTCCTTGAGTAAGCTATCCTTGAAACCATCTTGATATTGAGCTTGTGTGTTGATTAACAGGTTGTGATGTTGTGATGGTTTGAAGGCCGGATGGTTTAAAGATTGCTAAGTGAGGATTGCATCTTAAACCAGTCCTAAGCCATTGTTGAGTTGTTTTGCGGTTGAGAAGTGTTTTAAAATTGCTAGAGAGTTGTTTAAAAGTGCTTAGCCTGATTCTTAGTGTTGTGTATTGCTAGGGTGATAGATTTAAATCTTTCCAGCATGCATTCATGAAATAGAATTGTTTTAAGGCTGAAGCATGGTGTGTGATTTGTATGCAAAGCTCCGGTTCATAGTGATGCATTGCATTCATGTATTGAAGCCGAGAAGCTGTTGCATATTAATCTTGTCTGCCTTAGGTTGATACACTTGGATTCATAGCCAAGATGTAGGTAAGGTAGAGTTTGAAAAATTGCATAAGTAGCTTGCATTGATTCTAGTGTGATCTTGCTTGTACTTGTGATATAGCTTGCAATGATATGAACTTGCTAATGCTTGTTTCAATCATATGCAAAGCTTGAGACAGTGTGGAGATCAAACTTGATGATTAGTCAAGGTTTGATCTCATATTGTGTTTCTTATCTTTGCTGGAGTTTAGTGATGTTTCAGGTTTCACAAGAAGTGTTCTTGGTTCACTATCCATCCGGGTGAAAGAGGAAGAAGTTGTTGCCATTGGGGTTCAATGGAGAAGGGTGATGAGAGTGGTGATGCGCCACTGATGCTTGAAGCCACTGAAGCTCACTTGCAAGCTTGGATCCCAAATCAAATCCAAGCTTGAGGAGGGGAGTTAAGTGAGCTATCAAGCGGTTCAAGAGGTCCATTGCAAGCTGAAGAAGAAGCCATCAGGGTTTGGGCAGTGGCGTGCCTAAGCAAGAGAGTGTTCAGAGCACTCTTGGCTGTGAGAAGTGATGGAGACTACTCTATCAAGTACAGCTTCTAGTGTGAGCTGACTGAAGAGAGCTGAAGCTTCCACAAGCATTCCATGAAGGTGGCGAGTTCAAGAAGTATGCAATGGAGTGATTGATCAGATCATGAAGCTATCCTTCCAAGCTTGACTTGTTCCACATGGTCAAGCTTGAGGGGGAGTGTTGAAGCTTACATGATCTGAGAGTACTTGGTGGTTATTCAAGAAGAGGAGCAGATCAGTTATGAAGCACAATGA
>NW_026619281.1:0-9031 GCF_000801105.2 Raphanus sativus | reverse complement strand
CTTAAGGTGGCATAATGAAATATTTATCAAAATCTAAATATCACAATAATTTTTTTAGTTGATATTATATGTGATGATTTTACAGAATTGAATCAAATCAATGAATTTTATTCACAGAAAACAATATTTATTTAGAACATGTAAAATAAAACGAATACAATAAAAGCATGTGATTCATGAAAAAGTATAAAACACAGTTTATATGATAGAAGTTAGAACCTAGAACTAAAAGTTAAAACAAATGCTATTCACGATGAACAAAATAAGAAAAAAATAAAGTTGGAAGAGATATAGAATATATGTGGCAGCAAAGAAAATGAAAATTTCATGAGAAGATTAAAAATTTTAAAGTAAAAACCTAATCTTTTATTTAGAATATAAAACAACTGGAAAATATATTTACAATACAAAACATTTTGATAAAGTAACTAAAACCTAAGAAAAAAACTAAATAAAAATTACTCATCGGTTCACCAGTAACCGGATTGCCGGATTTAAAGATTTTTAGTGGGTTTTATTAGGTTTTTGCTTAGCGGATATTTTTAAAATTCAAACTGGATTACTTAGAGAGTCATCGGATTTATCGGTCTGACCGCGAATCTGGATCGGACATAAAAAAAACATATAAAAACTGAAATTCCGGGATTGCTCATCAGATTAACTAATTAGATTATGCATGAACAGTAACTATATCTGATCAGTTTTTTTGTCAACATATCATATCAGTATTATTTACATTAATTAGGCATATTCAATTAGTCTACGCTATTTATCATATCAGATCAGTATTATTTATTGATAAAATTAATTTATAGCTTTACAAACGTTTTGAAATATTTAGTTATATACATGTACACACAAGTATACATTCATTCATTTGATAAAATGTCAAATGGAACTTATTCTCATTAACTATTACCATCATCCAACAACAAGTACAGTTGATATTTTCCTTTGTATGGACCAAATCCGCTAATGGTTACGGCAACACACGCAAATGAATGTCAACTCAGAAGATAATTCTTGAAATTGGACCAATCTAATCTACAACTCAAAGAAAATTTTAAACCAACCTATGATTTTTTTGTCCAGTTGCGAATTTATGACTAATTAATACACTTGAAAACGAAAGATCTCGCCGATATGAACATATCAGGTGGAGAAATAAATGCAAAGCTAACTATTCCAAGAAGGCAGGAACCGAGGCGTTCATCACTTCATGATTTAGTTTGAATAGTTTATATTGATATACCTATACTTACATTATACCCGAACCCAAACGTTGTTTCTTATTTTCCGTAATTCATACATGCATGCATTGCTTGTAATTTTGTGCTAAGTCGTATAATTTGTTTATGTGAAAATATCGTTTAACCATAACAGTAGCAAAATATGCTTGCCAAGATCTGAGATTTTGGGTCATACAAATTTATTAAAATTTTTAATTTTGGGGGTGAAGATTATAATCTTTCATTTGTTATATCTAGATCCAGCACTGGCTCTCGAGTGACGAGGTGTAGTTTACGGGTATTTATTATTTTAGTTAACATTTTCCTTTCCTCTTTGAGATTAAGATTTATGTCTTTTTTCTTTTTACTAGATCCGTGTCCACGCTACGCGCGGATAATGTGGTTATATATTTCTCTTTTTAAATTTATATAGATATATAATATCATTTGATAAATTTGTCCTAAAGAACCTATAAAGTTTGAGCTGTGGGAAGTAAATTAAGATCTTGTTATCCCTTTATTAATATTTTGTTGAGCATCTCCTTTGACCTAAAGAAATATATACGATACATCTTTTATGTAAATTCACTATCTGGACAAAAGTTTAGAGGGGAAGAATTTGAATATATGTAGATAAAGTGAAAAAAGACTCATACATATCGATCTGAAGGGTTTGTGGTTTTATTTAGAGAAGCAAAACAAACTATATGAAGCATGCCGGCATTATAACTTTAAAAATAGCATTTTCTATGAAACTAACATGAAGAAATCTAAAAAGCCTTCAGCTTAATACTACACCTAGCAATTGAGCATTTTGTTATTTTTTTAAGTTAATAGTAATGCACGTAAAGGTATGTCTGCTTCTTGAGTGTAGAAGATCATACCCACGAAATACTTTGTAGACGTAAAAAAGGAAAATTGTGAGATGATGGTTCGAGTTAAGCGAGTATTTTTTTTGACATCAAACGGATGTTCTGTTGTTCAAGCTTGAGGTGAGTACTTGATATATGAGGTTTGATGTTTATGAGAGGGCAAGGGAGAAATCTGAAACAAATATTTTGAGAATTGCTTACTACGTGAGGAGGTTTTAATGTTTATTCTAGTAAGTATTACATGTCTAATATTTTGTAAAGACGTATTAAAATAAAAATAAATTAAAAGACATATTAAAATTAGAATAAATTATATTAAATATAGAAAAATGAATACGTGAAAGATACATTGTATGAGAACATAAATATTTTGAGCTACTTATGCGTTTTTCTTTCTCGTGTTGATTGATAATAACCAGATGGAATTATTGTATATTGTAGGATATGTTCCACTAAATTAGTTATGATTTTACATATGTTTGAATAAACGTTTCATGTAAACCATGATGCTTAGAAGCAGTCATCGTGGTAGCCCAAAGAAATAAAAACTTAACTATCTAGGCCAACATCCAGTAAATGGTTTAATAATGATGATTAAAACTTCAGACACGTTCCCAGAACACAACACTCCACCAAATGGAAAAGTAGAAAGTTAGAGCCATCTAATACCATTAGTTAAGATCTGGTCTGGATCTATGTTAATTTTATAATTATTTAAAAGAAATGAATATAAAAAAGAACAATGAGTACGCAAACATGACTGTAAACAATGATCTCCTGACTGTGTAAATTAAAATTTTAGCTTAGTATTACAAACTCCTGTTAATTCCTATTTTTTATCAGCTGTGCAGATTCTTTGCCTCCTAACCAGGTGAGGTACTGAATGAATTCTCAGTTTTCGTAGCAGGAGCAGTACCAGCTTGGTGTCTGCATCATGCATGCCACAGAGAGCTAGCACCATGTATACAATAAGCTGGTGAAAACTCATTTTTTACATTATACATATTTATAAAACCCAATGAGGGAATAAAGTTCTAGTGTATGTCACTTCCAAGTTTCCACCTTCAGTGGCAGCCCATATCTACAACAGGGGATACTGACATATTCATGATTTCTAAGAAGTTAATGAAAGTGAATTAAAACTAATCATTCACAATAATGTTCAAAAACATGACATAAGTAATTGATCCGTACAAATGAGAGAAACGACAACTCAAGTTTGTTCTGGAAGCTTTTGGACACACTGCAAATTATATAGGATCCAAAACCTATTAAAAACTTATGGAGTAGAAAACTATTAGCTCAAACTTAATACAAACAGAGATTTTAATTCACACATGATAAGCACAACTTACATTAATATAATTTCCATGGACCGAGATAGAGTCTCCAACATATAAAGAAACAACTCCAAATGTTAGGTTCGTGACGCAGCCAGATGAAAACAGCTAGTGGTAGTGTTGTATCTCTAAACCAAAGTAAGCCAATCCTGCACACAGAGAGTGTGATATATTCCTATAAGAACTTGTCACTTACCTTAAATCCAATATAGATGTACAATTCTATAACAGAAATGAGTCCTTGCAATTAAAAAGCTACTGTATGATAATATTTCAAGAGGAAAACAAATGTGAAGCATACAGATGATGACTCTAAAGGACAATTCTTCTCGGGCTAAGAAAGATACATCAAGTCAAAAAAAAATTGTACTCATTCACCTGAAAATTAGCAAGCCTTAGATCATCAGTCACATAGATTTGGTGAAGAGTAGGTTTGAGAAGAGAGATATTTACCGGCTTGGAAAGAAGGAGACCTTTCCCATTTCGACATGAAGACCTAAGAATCATATTTTAGAGATAAGAGTCACTCTTTAACAATATTGTCTTTTCGTTTCACTGATCTGTTCTTATCTACTATCTTCAACGCGTCGGCTAAGATGTTCCTCTCGGTGAGGCTCGTGCATGGAATAAAACTCTGATAAGATAGAGATTACAATTTGGTTAATATACTACTCAAGACAGAGAGTGAGTGAGAGCAAGAGGTTAGAATAAAAGGTATGATCGGAGGCATCAGAGGGAGTACCAATGTCGAAAATCATATTTGAGATGAACCACCAAACACTGCAGTGGTAGCAGCCAAATTCGGTTTGCCTATCGAGCTTTTCTCCTCTACGAAGTTCTGAACCGTCTTTGCTTAACATATAAAAATCGGCTCGAACTCCGTCATATCGTGGAACGGTTTCTCGAAGATTGAACAACTCAACACATTAGTAAAGGGACCATGATCAAATAGACGCTTGAGGCAAGATTTGAGCACTGGTTGCATGTTGACTCCAGCTGGATCTTCATCCTGAAAATGACGATGACAAAGATCTGACTTCTCTTGCTCTTCACCAATCATGATCCAGTAAAATTTGTAGTTGAAAGTAACTTAGACGCACGACTAAAAAATGAAAACAAACTCACCATCGGATCATTAGGTTGGGAGAAAGCAAAAGCTGAATTATTACGTTTGTTTGGAAGACATTCTCTGCAAAACAAATAAAATAGACATTAAACGAACCTAGAGAAAGACGTAATACCTTTTTTAATTGGATTGCTGAGGAAATTATTCTGAAAAAGGAAGAAGTTCTGATTAATATAGACCACGCTTGGCCAAAAAAAGAAGAGATTTATAGAAAATACGTTTTGCAGAGCAAGAAAGAGGAACCGTTTGAGTTTCATTGCTGTATTTGTTTTTGTTTAAATCACTTAAATGACATGGCTGATTTGAAAGATATAATTGGTTGATTTTTTAATCCTATGTGGCATAGCTCAATGGAGCTCTTATTCCCCTTTTAATATTGTTAGATTGTTGTTGCTAAATAAAGAGTATGCAATTTAAATTAAACGATTTTATAAAATAGGTTCAGAAGAGAGAAAAAAATTTAATAGAAAATCCTTTACCAAAAAAAAAGAGAGAAAAAGGCATAACATATATATCTATATATATAAAAGAGAGTTGAATCTCTCCTGCTGACACATCAGCGTCCACGTCATAAATTAGAAGTCTCACGAGTTGACACATCAGATACGCACCGTATCACTTAAACTTTGTTCTCTCGAAATGGGCTTCGCAGTGGGCTTCGTCCAGCGCAAATAAAATGCTCTTCGGCACTAGGCCCATCGACACTGTTCTACGGAATCCCTAAACAGATGTTCTCCTTCGTGTTCTTCGTCTGTTTTCATTTGGCGCTGAGACTTTCTAGATTCTGTAACGGTGTTTGTGGTTTAATCTTAAATCGTCTTTATTCTCCATCCCACTACGAATCAACCTATTGCGCTCTTCGTCTGCTAGATCCTTATATATATAAACCTTCGATGCGTCGTTTCCGGCAAAATCTATAATCTTCCGGAGATCGCGATCTCTTCATCTCTCTGAAAAAGGCAGCGTCTTGTGGGGTTAGCAAGCTATTCGTCGGCGAGCAGGTGAGGCCAGCGACCATTGGCATTACCCGGAGCAACTACAACTTCAAGCTTTCTGACTATACAATGTCCATACGCTTATGGGTATTCTCAAACCTTGGATATATTATCAAATATATAAGATACTCCAATTTTTCTTTTTCTTTTCCAGCTTTAAAATACTCCAAATTTTGTGAGGCTCATATAATCCGTTCGTGGAATATAATTATTTATTTTATAGTTATAGTTTAACTTGCAAATGTATGATTATAAATACAAACAAAAGTAATTTAAAAATATATATTATATTTTAACTATGTTTTCGCAAATGAAATTTCTATAAGTTCTATATGTATTAATGCTTTTAAAAATATTAATAAACTTTAATATAAATATAAATCACTGTTATAGAATAACTTACAAAATCCAATCAAATGACATAGAAGATTAATCTTATTTCTTCTAAGAATAGGAATAGATGAAGTAGAATAAAAAAACTTATATGATGTATAAATCTTTATAATTACACATTGTGAATGATATAGATGATATAGATGATATAAAAGGGAAAAACATTGACAATACAAGTCAGATCAAATATAAATAAACAAAAAAAACATATTTGGATATTCTCATTTCTAAAATAAAACTATACTGTATAGGAAAATTGGTCAATTGTAATAAAATTATGTTTTCATCAAACTAAAAACCCACAACAAAAAATATAAATAATAATTATAATAGTATGGTCTCACAACATATACATCAAATAAAAATTAGAACACATCACATTAAAATAAGTATATATTAAATGTTAAACAAAATAAAAATAGACATTTTAAACTAAATATTTATAGTATACATATATAGATATAATTATGTTTAAATATTTTAAAAATATATAACTGGTCCGGATCCAGATATACATGCCTAAAATTTCAGTATCCAGATCTTAATGTTTTTAATTTGTATATTAGCCGTTGAAATTATTTTATAGTTCACATCCCGCCCGTAGGGCGGGCCGACCCTAGTAGAATATACATACGAGAGAGAAAGTTTCAGGGCTTTTTTCAAATATGAGCTAAAATTTCAAGTCAAACATAATAATAATCCTTTTTTTTGAATTTTTTTTCATCCTAAATGTTCGAGTTATTTACGAAAATACCATTTTTGTTGTAAAATTAGTATTTTACCTTATCATTTTCATCTTCACCAAGTATTTACAATATTGCAACTGTCATCAATAGACCAACCACCGTAAACAACCAATTTGAAACTCTTAATGCACAAAAGTTTCAATTTTTTTACCCTTCATATTTCATTACTTTGCACACAAATCAAATTTATTTCACTTTCTATCTAAATTCATCCAAAAACCCAAAATTTTGATTCCAAACTTTGTAAGGTTCATAGAGACATTGAAGCTCATGATTCTTGATCCAAAGAACACTGTTTTGTTTTGTTATGAGTGGGTAGAATGGTTAAAAAAAATTATTGGTATAGTGTATCAATAACTTTAATAATGTAAAGTACTTTTGGCAATACATGAACAAATTTACCAAATTCTTTTTATTAACATCTCTTAAAGTTTACAAAAGAATTCACAACTAAAATAATACACATATGAATCATAAAACAAGTCATAAACAAAATTATTACACATTGAACTAAATATTATTCATCAACATAGATAAGCTAGGACTCCACTTGACATCATTACTTTGTACCACTTTAGGTAGAAGACTTCCTAAAGACTTCGTAGGAAGTTTTCTAGTATAAAATACATTAGAAGACTTCCAAAGAAGTCTTCCAGAAGTTGCCTCATAAGTCTTCCAAAATCTGTCTAAGGTATGAAAAATCTACATATTTAAAAGCATTTAAATAGATTCAAAATAGAGAAGACTTCAAAAATAAAATTTTATTCTTAAATAATAAACAAAACACTCATATTAGGTTGTATCTATAACTTTTTAGAATCTAATATATAAAACACACAAAAAAATCCAAAATTTGTACCACTTTGGGAAGAATACTTCAAAAGTCTTCTAGCATAAAATGCATTAGAAGACTTTCCAAGAAATATTCCAATAGTCTTCTCAGAAGTCTTTCAAAGTCTATTTCAGATCTGTAAAAAAAATTGCAAATTCAAAAACATTCAAATGGCTTCAAAACGGAGAAAAACTTCAAAATGAAAAATTTATGATTACAAAATAAACAAAACAATCACATTAGGTTGAATCTATAGCTTTTAGACTCTAACATATAAAGCACACAAAAATACATATCCAAAATTTATAGATATGCCTTTGAAAGAGTGAAAGATGATAATCATTTAATGAAAAACCTGCAAAAAGAAGATAAACTAGTGAGAAGTCATAAAAAAGTTAGAAATGATTAAAGTTTGGTGTTTTGATATTCAAAGAGATTAGAAAAAGGTTAGAGAGTTACAAAGTAAAAAACATTACATTTTTGTTGTAGCCATTTGAAAGGAAGAAAAAGAACGTGTAAATTTTCTTTACATACGGAGACGAAAATTCTAATTATGTTAAATATTTTCGATACAAAAGACTTACGAAAAAGTCTTCTGAGAGAAGACTTCCGAAGAAATCTTCTTTACCTTAAAATCAAATAACTACCTAAATAGCAGAAAAAACTTCCTTAAACTTAAAAGAAACTTAGAAAGTGTTTAAATCAAGTTATTAGATATTAAGTAAACATATATATGTCAAATTTAGAAAAAAAGAATTAAAAATAAGATTTCAAAATCTAACCCTAAAAATACGACCAGTACAATAACATATGTTTCCAAACCCCCAAACCAAAGATTATCGTGACTCAATCTACATTCACCATTTATGTTAAAAATAATTCAAAATTCTAGTAAAACTAAATTTTCATCATTTATAAATGTTTATGAACATGATTTCGATTTTTTCCGTTTCAATTTTTTTATTAAACTTATTAATTACTTTTAAGATCTAATACATGAGAAGACTTCCGTAAGACTTCTGGAAGACTTTGATTTAGGCGGAAAACTTAAATTACTCTAAATTTTATGCGGGAACCCTAATCCCCTAGTCTATATTTGAGAAGTGATTTGCCACATGTCGTCTCTACAATCGTTTTCACAAAAATAATTGTGACGTGGCTATTAACATTGATGACATGTCATATGATTAAATATGACATGAATAATTACATTTAATGCTGATATATATTTTTGGAAATGTTTTTAGAATATGGCAATAACTCATATATTACATTTAATATTGATTTATTTTTTTGGTAAACTTTGTAGAATATGGTAATAACTCATAAATCATCACTAAAATAAATATATTCAAATATGAGATTTTGAATTTCGAAATATTATATAATTTTACATTTATAATCATTAAATTTTTATTATCTAAAATTTTCTAAATTTTCTGAATTAAAAAATAAAATAAATCGTAATATCATTAGTTTCTTTTAGATATCTACAAAT
>NW_026619280.1:0-9038 GCF_000801105.2 Raphanus sativus | reverse complement strand
TGATTAGTGGTTCCATAAAGCTTCTTTAGATCGTGGTTTCATCCTTGGTTTGATTAAGAGATCATGAAGATTATGCCATATGTCCGAACAGGCTAATCTGGAATCATCTGGATAGAAGGTGGGATATCTTCTTGCTCACAACACTTATGAGATTTATTCAACTTTCCTGGTTATTCTCCACTGATTAGTGGTTCCAAATAAAGCTTCTTAGATCGTGGTTCATCCTGGTTTGATAAGAATCATGAAGATATTGCCATATGTCCGAACAGGGCTAATCTGGAATCATCTATAGAAAGTGGGATATCTTCTTACTCACAACTCCTATGAGATTTATTCAACTTCCTGGTTATTCTCCACTGATTAGTGGTTCCAAATAAAGCTTCTTAGATCGTGGTTCATCCTGGTTTGATAAGAATCATGAAGATATATGGCATATGTCCGAACAGGCTAATCTGGAATCATCTGGATAGAAAGTGGGATATCTTCTTACTCACAACTCCTTATGAGATTTATTCAACTTCCTGGTTATTCTCCACTGATTAGTGGTTCCAAATAAAGCTTCTTAGATCGTGGTTCATCCTGGTTTGATAAGAATCATGAAGATATGCCATATGTCCGAACAGGCTAATCTGGAATCATCTGGATAGAAAGTGGTGGATATCTTCTTACTCACAACTCCTATGAGATTTATTCAACTTCCTGGTTATTCTCCACTGATTAGTGGTTCCAAATAAAGCTTCTTAGATCGTGGTTCATCCTGGTTTGATAAGAATCATGAAGATATTGCCATATGTCCGAACAGGCTAATCTGGAATCATCTGGATAGAAAGTGGGATATCTTCTTACTCACAACTCCTATGAGATTTATTCAACTTCCTGGTTATTCTCCACTGATTAGTGGTTCCAAATAAAGCTTCTTAGATCGTGGTTCATCCTGGTTTGATAAGAATCATGAAGATAATGGCATATGTCCGAACAGGCTAATCTGGAATCATCTGGATAGAAGGTGGGATATCTTCTTACTCACAACTCCTATGAGATTTATTCAACTTCCTGGTTATTCTCCACTGATTAGTGGTTCCAAATAAAGCTTCTTAGATCGTGGTTCATCCTGGTTTGATAAGAATCATGAAGATATTGCCATATGTCCGAACAGGCTAATCTGGAATCATCTGGATAGAAAGTGGGATATCTTCTTACTCACAACTCCTATGAGATTTATTCAACTTCCTGGTTATTCTCCACTGATTAGTGGTTCCAAATAAAGCTTCTTAGATCGTGGTTCATCCTGGTTTGATAAGAATCATGAAGATAATGGCATATGTCCGAACAGGCTAATCTGGAATCATCTGGATAGAAGGTGGGATATCTTCTTGCTCACAACTCCTATGAGATTTATTCAACTTCCTGGTTATTCTCCACTGATTAGTGGTTCCAAATAAAGCTTCTTAGATCGTGGTTCATCCTGGTTTGATAAGAATCATGAAGATAATGCCATATGTCCGAACAGGCTAATCTGGAATCATCTGGATAGAAGGTGGGATATCTTCTTACTCACAACTTATGAGATTTATTCAACTTCCTGGTTTATTCTCCACTGATTAGTGGTTCCCAATCAAGCTTCTTATATATATGGTTCATCCTGGTTTGATAAGAATCATGAAGATATTGCCATATGTCCGAACAGGCTAATCTGGAATCATCTGGATAGAAGGTGGGATATCTTCTTGCTCACAACACTTATGAGATTTATTCAACTTCCTGGTTATTCCCACTGATTGGAGTGGTTCCAAATAAAGCTTCTTAGATCGTGGTTCATCCTGGTTTGATAAGAATCATGAAGATATTGCCATATGTCCGAACAGGCTAATCTGGAATCATCTGGATAGAAAGTGGAATATCTTGTCTTACTCACAACTCCTATGAGATTTATTCAACTTCCTGGTTATTCTCCACTGACTGTGGTTCCAAATAAAGCTTCTTAGATCGTGGTTCATCCTGGTTTGATAAGAATCATGAAGATATATGGCATATGTCCGAACAGGCTAATCTGGAATCATCTGGATAGAAAGTGGGATATCTTCTTGCTCACAACTCCTTATGAGATTTATTCAACTCCTGGTTATTCTCCACTGATTAGTGGTTCCAAATAACTTCTTAGATCGTGGTTCATCCTGGTTTGATAAGAATCATGAAGATATTGGCATATGTCCGAACACTAATCTGGAATCATCTGGATAGAAAGTGGGATATCTTCTTGCTCACAACACCTATGAGATTTTAATTCAACTTCCTGGTTATTCTCCACTGATTAGTGGTTCCAAATAAAGCTTCTTATATCATGGTTCATCCTGGTTTGATAAGAATCATGAAGATATTGCCATATGTCCGAACAAGCTAATCTGGAATCATCTGGATAGTGTTAAAATGAGGTGATAATATTGAGGAGAAGCTAAGGGTGAGATCACAAGAGTAAAAGAAGAGGTTGAGAAAGTTAGTGTAATAGTAAATAGTGAAATACACTCTTCACTATTTACTATTTACTATTCAGAAGTTACTATGCAAGGTGTGAGAGTTACTTGTGAAGCAAGGAAGTGGAAATGTATGAAGCAAGGAAGAGGGAAGAGAGGAGGCGCGGATGGTTTGAAATGGACACTGTAGGTGACCGTTGAAGAGGATAAGAAACCTTATCTATTGCTACAGCAACCAGACCAGGCTGGCAAGTCAAGACACGCTCCTCCCTTTGACCAGCACATGTGGTTAACCTCAGCCATTCATTCCCCTTAGTTCACATGTGTGCATAGTGTTTTTACAACCCTAGCTGCGCAACCCTCTCTCTATATATACTCTTGTAATCACAACTTTGAGACTAATGAGAAATGTGCCTCCCAAATAGTAATTTCTGGTTTCTTCATTCTTAATCTCTTAGATCTTTGATTCACAAACTCTCTCAATCTCTTAAAACTCTTTCTAATCTCTAAAATAGCATGGTATCAGAGCCAGGTTCATTAAAAGAAAGAGTATTTCGTGATCTTTGAAGAGTGTTCTTGAGTGTTCTTGAGTTTTTTTGGTGAGCTAGATCTTTGAAAATTTGAGTTTGAGTCTGTTGGTGTTTCTTTTGGAGGACAAGCTTCAAGGAGGTTCCTTTAGGTGTTTGACAAGCTCAGAAGGAGAGTCTAGCTTGCTGAGAAGCTTGGCGAGTTGTTTGGAGAGTCTTGGAGGAAGATCTAAGCTAAAGCTTAGTACTTTGGATGTTGTTTGTGGATTGCTGAGTCTTGTGTGTTGATCTCTGTGTTTGCGGTTGGTTATTGATGAATAACAACCAGTGTAACAGGGAAATGGAGTGGAGTTGGTCAATCTGGTTGAAGACAGCCTTGGAGAGCTGTGGGATTGGGAGAAATGATGTAAAGGTGGGATCTTTGAAGGAGGTCACTACTGATGGTGTAAAGGTGGGATCTTTGAAGGAGGTCACTACTGATGAGAGTAATGATGTAAAGGTGGAGTCTTTGAAGGAGATGGCTACTGATGGGAGTACACTGCTCAAGGGGATTGAAGATGTTCATGAGAACAAGATCAGTCTTAGGAGAGTGCGTGAGGTCAAGGAGGGGATCCTTGGAGGTAGAGATCATCTAATGGAGCTGCAACACTTGTGGGATGAACTACAAGGGTTGAGAACTCGTGTGGATGCTACACCAAAGCAAGAGGTGATAGCAAGGCTCTTGGTGAGCATGGAGTTATCTTATGGATGGCTAGTAGAGATGGTTCTCAATGGAGAACAACTCGCAGATGTGGAAGGAATGTGTGTGCTGGTGGAGAGAGCACACAAGATGATGAGAGATTGGTTAACCATGAGTAGGAGTGAGGGCTCATGGAGGCTAACCAGGAGTAGGAGTGAGAGCTTCCGGAAGAAGAGGAAAGGGAGAATGCTTGCTAAGGGGTTTAGCAACATGATAAGGTGTAGGAAGAGAGTTGTGGGAGTATGCAACTACTCTGCCTATATGGGAGAAGGAAGCATGGTTCCAAAGAAGCCAGAAGTAGATGAGCATGTAACCAAGGAGGAATGGAGTGAGTTTGTTAAGCATATGTATGCTTTGGTTACGACCCGGAGGGATAGCTCTCCTACCAAAGCATACACATCAAACAAACCCATTATCATTGATTCTGGTGCAAGTCATCACATGATCAGTGATAGACATCTACTAAAGGATATAAAAACATCCAGTGGAGGAGTAAAGATAGCAAATGGGGACATGATCCCCATAGAAGGAGTGGGGAAGCTCAAACTGTTTGACAAGGAGACTAATGCATTCTACATGCCTCGGTTTGAATCAAACTTGCTATCAGTGAAGAGAGCAACGGTTGATCTAGGTTGTCAAGTAGTATTCAGGCCAGAAGAAGTGGAGTTTCAAGACTTAAAGACTGGAAGAGTCATTGGTAGAGGTGATAGCAAGAATCAGCTATACCATCTACTTGTGACCAAGGAGTTTCCTAATCCTATGTGTTTGAGCAGTGCTGCTGAGAAAGTGGACAACATGATTTGGCATGCAAGGCTAGGACATCCACACGCTCGTGCTATTGGATTGGTAATGCCTAAAATGTCATTCAACCACTTGGAGTGTGAAGCATGCATTCTAGGGAAGCATTGTAGGACAGTGTTCCCAACTTCAGAGACAACCTATGAGCAATGCTTTGATCTAGTTCACTCGGATGTGTGGACTGCTCCATGCATGTCTAGAGATAGCCAGAAGTACTTTGTGACTTTCATTGATGAGAAGTCAAAGTATACTTGGCTGACATTGCTTCCATCTAAGGACAGGGTGTTGGAGGCGTTTATGAACTTCCAGGCATATGTATCCAATCAATACAATGCCTCGGTGAAGATATTGAGGTCAGATAATGGAGGTGAATACATCAGCAATGCATTCAAGAGCCATCTAGCCAAGCATGGGATTGTGCACCAGACTAGTTGTCCTTATACACCACAGCAGAATGGTGTAGCTGAGAGGAAGAATAGGCACTTAATGGAGGTTGCAAGGTCAATGATGTTTCATGCAAATGTCCCAAAGAGATTTTGGGGAGATGCTGTGCAAACTGCTTGCTATCTTATCAACCGGGTCCCAACAAGGATTCTGAAGGATGTGTCTCCATTTGAGGTGTTGAATAAGAAGAAGCCTTTCATTGATCATCTAAGGGTATTTGGATGTGTGTGCTATGTGATGACTCCAGGAGAACTGAGGAACAAGTTGGAAGCCAAGAGTACAAAGGCTATGTTCATTGGATACTCCATCACACAAAAGGGTTATAAGTGTTATGATCCTGATGAAAAGAGAGTGATGGTGTCTAGAGAAGTGAAGTTTGTTGAAACAAAAGGGTATTATGAAGAAAAGGAGTGGGAAAATTTGAAGGACTTGTCTCAAGCTCCATCTGATAGGGCAACAACACTGAGAGTGATGTTGGAAAGGTTAGGGATAGGAGTATCCCTGGATCCGAGTTCTGGAAGAAGAGAGTCTTCCAACCAGCATGGTGAAGCTGTGAGAACAACTCCTCTTGATCATGAGAGGGGGAATGGGACTGAATCTCAAAATCAAGGAGATTCAAGTCAACAACATGATCAAGAGGCGACTGCTGGAGTAGAGAGTGGTGCTCAATCTAGTGAAGATGAGCAAAGAGAAGCTACTTCTACTGGTTCAGATACTCAATCTAGTGAAGATTGGGGAGAAGATTCTGGTGGATCAGATGAGAGTGGTGAACAAGAGCCACAAGAAGAGGAACAAGTGCAAGAGTTAAGGAGAAGCACTAGGGTGAAGAGAGATTCCTCCAACTGGGTAAACACAAGAGTGTACTACAATGCCCAGGCTGTGGAGCATCCATCTCAAGCCGTGTGTTCCTTTGCAGAGTTCCCGGATGAACATGTAGCTTTCACAGTAAGCTTGGATGAGTGTTACATCCCAAGAACTTATGAGGAAGCTGTAGCTATAAAGGAGTGGAGAGAATCAGTGGCTGATGAGTCTGGAGCTATGATTAAAAATGAAACTTGGTATGAGAGTGAGCTACCTAAAGGGAAGAAGGCAGTGACAAGTAAATGGGTGTTCACAATCAAATTCTATCCAGATGGGAGAATAGAGAGGCGCAAGTCTAGGCTGGTGGCAAGGGGATTTACTCAGACATATGGTGAGGACTATGTGGAGACCTTTGCACCAGTGGCTAAGCTCCACACTATCAGGATTGTATTGTCTCTAGCTGTGAATCTTGAGTGGGATTTGTGGCAAATGGATGTGAAGAATGCATTTCTTCAAGGAGAATTGGAAGATGAAGTGTATATGCATCCACCACCAGGTCTTGAACATCTAGTCAAGAAGGGCAATGTGCTGAGGTTAAAGAAAGTTATCTATGGTCTTAAGCAATCTCCAAGGGCGTGGTACAATAAGTTGAGCACTACACTGAATGGGAGAGGATTCAGGAAGTCAGAGTTGGATCACACTCTCTTTACCTTAACCACTCCATCCGGGATTATTGTGTTGCTGGTCTATGTTGATGATATCATCATCACAGGAAGTGATAAGGAAGGCATCAAGGCTACAAAGGAGTACCTTAAAGCAAGCTTTGAGATCAAAGACTTGGGAGAAATGAAATGTGAGAAATGAGAAATAATAGAAATCTGAGAATCAAAGAGAGAAATATTGCTGGAGAAAAAGAGAACAATGAAGAACAAGAGAGAGAGGATGAGTGTGACAAATTTAGAGAGAGAGAGAGAAGGAGAGAAACAATTTCCTTAATTGATATTGTGCAAGGTTACAAGGTATTTAAAGACCATACATCCAGAAAATATCTGTGAGAGAAACAATATAATAAACTGCTGTAAAAAGACAAGAATGTGGTCCTGCCTGATCTGAAAGTGATGGCACAGTCTTCTTAACCAAACATGTGACTCTCCTTTGACTCCTCTCCAACGGCTCCAACAAGTTGCACACATCTGGTTGAGTTATTCTGATTGCCTTGCTTCCATATACTACTGGCGAGATCATATGTGCAAGCCACTTAGGTTGCTTGCCTTCCAAGTGAGGTTAGGGTATTTGTACGGATAGACTTGTCTCTCAAGGTAACTTGGATTCTTATCTGATCTTGGTGTACACGCTTCTCTCTTCTCCTTGTTTCTTCTTCTTCTCAGCCTTTACTACTTTATCTCAGCACAGACCACAATCAATCCTTTCTTGCTCTTTATTGCTTCATCTCAACACTCCCCCTCAAGCTTGACCATGTGGAACAAGTCAAGCTTGGAAACCATGAAGCATTCCCTCATTAAAACCTTGATATGCAAAACCCAGTGGGACAAAAACATATCAAGGAAAGAGTAGAACACTTCATGGAAGGGGATCACTGAGATGAAAGATCCACAAGTCCAAGCTTTGAATGAATGAACTCGCAGACCTTAGAACTTGCAGCCTTGGTGAAGATATCAGCTAGCTGGTCTTCACTTCTGGTGTAACATGGGAGTATGACCTTCTGCTCAACAGCTTGCCTCACCTTATGGCAATCCACCTCAATGTGTTTGGTTCTCTCATGGAACACTGAGTTGCTAGCAATGTGTATAGCCGCCTGGTTATCACAGTGCATAGTGATTGGAGTTGTAGCTTCAATTCCCAAGTCTTTGAGCAATCCCTTGATCCAAATCAACTCGCTTGTGAGCTTCCTCATAGCTCTATATTCTGCTTCAGCACTAGAGCAAGACACCACCTTTTGCTTCTTGCTTTTCCAAGTCACCAAGTTGCCTCCAATGAATGTGCAATATCCAGTAGTTGATCTCCTATCAACTCTGTCTCCTGCCAAATCAGCATCACAATATCCAACTATCTCAGTGCTCTTGTTGCATCCCATCCAGATTCCTTGTCCTGGCGCCAATCTTAGATATCTTAGGATCCTCTCAACCATGTTCCAATGATGGATCTTTGGTGCTTGCATCTGTTGGCTCACTTGGTTCACAGCAAAACAGATGTCTGGCCTTGTGATGGTCAGATAGATGAGCTTTCCAACCATCCTCCTGTACCTCTTCACATCTTCAAATGGTTTGTCCTCAAACTCCCCCTTACGCAGTACCTTGTACCCATCTTCTAGTGGGGTCTTTGCTATCTTTCTTCCTAGATCACCTGCCTCACTCAACATATCAAGTGTGTACTTCCTTTGGTTTAAGAATAGCCCTTCTTTAGATCGGGATATCTCAATCCCTAGGAAGTACTTTAGTTCACCCAAGTCTTTAATATCAAATGAGGACTTGAGGAAAGCCTTAGTTGAGATGATACCTTCTTTATCACTCCCTGTGATGATAATGTCATCAACATAGATCAATATGACTATGATGCCTTGCTGTGTGGTGAGAGTAAAGAGGGTGTGATCCGCTTCAGACTTGTTGAATCCCCTTCCATTGAGAGTTGTGCTGAGTTTATGATACCAGGCTCTTGGAGATTGCTTTAACCCATATATTGCTTTCCTTAACCTGAGTACATTTCCTGGCTGCACAAGATCTTCCATACCAGGAGGTGGTCTCATATAGACTTCATCTTCTAGTTCACCTTGGAGGAAAGCATTCTTGACATCCATTTGCCATAGATCCCACTCTAGGTTTACTGCCAGTGAGAGAACCACTCTGATCGTGTGAAGCTTTGCCACTGGTGCAAAGGTATCCAAGTAATCCTCTCCATAGACCTGAGTGTAGCCTCTTGCTACAAGTCTTGTCTTCCTCCTTTCTGAGAGAATTTGAGAATAAATGATAGTAGTAGTATGATGGAACTAAGCCCCTGGTTCAGTATGAAACCAGAGAGAGTGATTGATGAGCAATTGAGTGTAGTGAGAAAGTGGAGAGAGTATAAAGAGTTTGAGAGAGTTTCTGAGTATGCTGGAGTATCAGGGAGTAAAGGAGGTCGTGAGTTGCAAGAGAATAGAGAGAATAGTAACCAGAGTATGGGAAGAAAGAGTTTTACTCTCCTTAGTTCAATCTGTGATACATGAGGGCTTAATATAGCCAATACAAGAACTTGCAACAG
>NW_026619279.1:0-9054 GCF_000801105.2 Raphanus sativus | reverse complement strand
GGATAGAAAGTGGGATATCTTTTTACTCACAACTCCTATGAGATTTATTCAACTTCCTGGTTATTCTCCACTGATTAGTGGTTCCCAATAAAGCTTCTTAGATCGTGGTTCATCCTGGTTTGATAAGAATCATGAAGATAATGGCATATGTCCGAACAGGCTAATCTGGAATCATCTGGATAGAAGGTGGGATATCTTCTTGCTCACAACACTTATGAGATTTATTCAACTTCCTGGTTATTCTCCACTGATTAGTGGTTCCAAATAAAGCTTCTTAGATCGTGGTTCATCCTGGTTTGATAAGAATCATGAAGATATTGCCATATGTCCGAACAGGCTAATCTGGAATCATCTGGAAGAAAGTGGGATATCTTCTTACTCACAACTCCTATGAGATTTATTCAACTTCCTGGTTATTCTCCACTGATTAGTGGTTCCAAATAAAGCTTCTTAGATCGTGGTTCATCCTGGTTTGATAAGAATCATGAAGATAATGGCATATGTCCGAACAGGCTAATCTGGAATCATCTGGATAGAAAGTGGGATATCTTCTTACTCACAACTCCTATGAGATTTATTCAACTTCCTGGTTATTCTCCACTGATTAGTGGTTCCAAATAAAGCTTCTTAGATCGTGGTTCATCCTGGTTTGATAAGAATCATGAAGATATTGCCATATGTCCGAACAGGCTAATCTGGAATCATCTGGATAGAAAGTGGGATATCTTCTTACTCACAACTCCTATGAGATTTATTCAACTTCCTGGTTATTCTCCACTGATTAGTGGTTCCAAATAAAGCTTCTTAGATCGTGGTTCATCCTGGTTTGATAAGAATCATGAAGATAATGGCATATGTCCGAACAGGCTAATCTGGAATCATCTGGATAGAAGGTGGGATATCTTCTTGCTCACAACTCCTATGAGATTTATTCAACTTCCTGGTTATTCTCCACTGATTAGTGGTTCCAAATAAAGCTTCTTAGATCGTGGTTCATCCTGGTTTGATAAGAATCATGAAGATATTGCCATATGTCCGAACAGGCTAATCTGGAATCATCTGGATAGAAAGTGGGATATCTTCTTACTCACAACTCCTATGAGATTTATTCAACTTCCTGGTTATTCTCCACTGATTAGTGGTTCCAAATAAAGCTTCTTAGATCGTGGTTCATCCTGGTTTGATAAGAATCATGAAGATAATGGCATATGTCCGAACAGGCTAATCTGGAATCATCTGGATAGAAAGTGGGATATCTTCTTACTCACAACTCCTATGAGATTTATTCAACTTCCTGGTTATTCTCCACTGATTAGTGGTTCCAAATAAAGCTTCTTAGATCGTGGTTCATCCTGGTTTGATAAGAATCATGAAGATATTGCCATATGTCCGAACAGGCTAATCTGGAATCATCTCTGGATAGAAAGTGGGATATCTTCTTACTCACAACTCCTATGAGATTTATTCAACTTCCTGGTTATTCTCCACTGATTAGTGGTTCCAAATAAAGCTTCTTAGATCGTGGTTCATCCTGGTTTGATAAGAATCATGAAGATAATGGCATATGTCCGAACAGGCTAATCTGGAATCATCTGGATAGAAAGTGGGATATCTTCTTACTCACAACTCCTATGAGATTTATTCAACTTCCTGGTTATTCTCCACTGATTAGTGGTTCCAAATAAAGCTTCTTAGATCGTGGTTCATCCTGGTTTGATAAGAATCATGAAGATAATGGCCATATGTCCGAACAGGCTAATCTGGAATCATCTGGATAGAAAGTGGGATATCTTCTTACTCACAACTCCTATGAGATTTATTCAACTTCCTGGTTATTCTCCACTGATTAGTGTTCCAAATAAAGCTTCTTAGATCGTGGTTCAACCTTTATGTGAAAAACCCAATGGGATAAAAATATTATTTTAGTAATCTGAGTAGTTATGAAGGGTTGAAAGAGATTAAGAGGCTAAGAGAATCAGAGATTGGTGAGAAAGATTTCCAGATGTAATAGTGTATAGTAAACTCGAGACTAAGAGAGAAAGAGACTCAAGAATTGCTTAGATTAATAATCAGAGTGTTTACAAATATATATATGGAGAGGTTAACAAGGGTTTGCGACAAGGATAAGAAGTCTAAGCACTATTCTAAGCATGTGGAGTCAAGACTGGTTTAGGCGCCTCTTTTGAATACTTGGACCATATGCTTCACATGCTTGATACCTTTAGCATCTTGACCAGATGCTCTTTGCCATTCCAGCCTTGTCCAGCCTGTCATGGCGAGCCTCAAACCTGATCTTTAAACGGTCACAAGCTTCCTCTCTTAACCCTCCTTTTGGTTAAGAGTATCCGACATCCTTTTCACCTCTTCTCTTCTCCATTTACCTCAGTAACTTCTTTCACCACAGTAACTAAAAGTTACTGTAATAGTAACTTCCAAATAGTAACTCAAGATCATTCTTCTCCTCTTCTCTCCATGTTAACCTCCTTTCTCAACACTTCATCTCAACACTCCCCCTCAAGCTTGACCATATGGAACAAGTCAAGCTTGGAAAGCCATGAGATCTTCCTCATTAAAAACCTCACCAAGGAAAACCCATTGGGACAAAACCTTGATGAGGGAAAAAGAGTGAAGACCTCATAGCTAAGGGGATCAGCTCCTCTTGCTCAAATCAATGAGGCCCAACCTGATATGGATGGACTCCATTGTCTTCTGTCTCGCAGCCTTAGTGAACACATCAGCCAACTGATCTTCACTTCTTGTGTAGCATGGTAAGATCACTCCAAGTACAATCATCTGCCTGACCTTGTGGCAATCAACCTCAATGTGCTTGGTCCTCTCATGGAACACTGAGTTGGATGCAATGTGAATTGCAGCTTGGTTATCACAGTGCATGGTCATTGGTGTAGCTTGATCAATCTCTAGGTGCTTCAGAATCCCCTTGATCCACACAAGCTCGTTGGTTAGCTTCAGCATGGCTCTATACTCAGCTTCTGCACTAGAGCATGAGACCACCTTCTGCTTCTTACTCTTCCAAGTAACCAAGTTCCCACCAATGAAAGTACAATAGCCAGTGGTTGATCTTCTATCAGCTCTATCTCCTGCCCAATCGGCATCACAATAGCCCACCACTTCTGTACTCTTGTTGCAACCCATCCAAACTCCAAGACCTTGTGTACCATTCAGATACATCAATAGTCTTTCCACCATGCGCCAGTGATGCTCCTTTGGAGCTTGCATATGCTGGCTTACCTGATTCACAGCAAAACATATATCAGGCCGAGTGATTGTCAAATAGATTAACTTACCAACAAGCTTTCTATAAAGCTTTGGATCATGGAAGAGCTTGCTATCTTCAATCTCCCCCTCACGTGGGACCTTGTACCCATCCTCCATGGGCATCTTAGCCACCTTGCCTCCATATGCACCTGCATCTTTCAAAAGATCAAGTGTATATTTCCTTTGAGAGATAAATAATCCTTCCTTGGCTCTACACAACTCAATACCAAGGAAGTACTTCATCTCTCCTAAGTCTTTAATGTCAAAAACAGATTTGAGAAACTCCTTAGTTGCCTTGATACCTGTTCTATCAGAACCAGTAATGATAATATCATCTACATACACAAGGATTACAATGATACCTGAGGGTGTAACCAATGTGAAGAGAGTATGATCAAGTTCTGACTTCCTGAAGCCTCTACCATTCAAGGTTGTGCTCAATTTGTGGTACCAAGCTCTAGGGGATTGCTTGAGGCCATAGATTGCTTTCTTTAGTCTCAAAACATTTCCCTTCTTCACTAGATGCTCAAGACCAGGTGGTGGCAGCATATACACTTCATCCTCTAGTTCTCCTTGTAGAAAAGCATTCTTGACATCCATTTGCCAAAGATCCCACTCAAGGTTCACTGCCAATGATAAGACTACTCGGATGGTGTGAAGCTTGGCCACTGGTGCAAAGGTATCAATGTAGTCTTCTCCATATGTTTGAGTGAACCCTCTTGCCACCAGTCTTGTCTTGCGCCTATCTATCTTCCCATTTGGAAGATACTTGATAGTAAAGATCCATCTACTAGACACAGCCCTCTTGCCTTTTGGTAAAGCACTCTCATACCATGTATCATTCTTGATCATGGCATCTGCTTCAGCATTGACTGAGTCTCTCCATTCTTGTATAAGCATTGCTTCTTCATAGCTTCTTGGAACATAACTCTCATCCAAGCTTACTTGAAAAGCACAATGCTCTTCTGGATACTGAGCAAAGGAACACACAGCCTGAGAAGGATGCTCCACAGCCTGGGCATTGTAGTACACTCTCGTGTTTACCCAGTTGGAAGCATCCCTCTTGACCCTTGTACTCCTTCTCAAGGCTGGTGGTGAGACATCTTGTGATACTGGCTCGACTTGCTCTTGTTGCTCTTGTTCTTGTACACTGTCTTGTACACTCTCACCAGATGCTTCACCACTCTCTTCACTAGTTACTGGCTGACTCTCTTCAGTTCCATTACTAGCTTCCACACCTTGGTCATGAGAACCACCCGAGCTCTCATCTCCACTTGAACCACTTGAACTTTCTCCCCCCACATGATCAAGGTTGGAAGTTGTTTGACCCACTGCTTGATCTCTTGGTGGTGTTCTTGTTGTTGATGCCCGAGGCTGATCTTGGGACATGTGGATTCCAAGACCCTCTAAGATGGTTCTCAATGTAGAAGCTCTATCTGAGGTAAGATCCTTCAAATCTTCCTGATTCTGCTCCTCATAGTAACCCCTTTCTTCTATAAACTTCACTTCTCTTGATACTAACACTCTTCTTGTGTCAGGATCATAGCACTTGTAACCCTTTTGTGAGGATGAATATCCCACAAACATTGCCTTCACACTTCTAGCTTCTAGCTTGTTCCTCATTTCACTAGGCACCATCACATAGCACAAACATCCAAACACTCTCATATGCTCCAAGGTAGGTTTGTATTGGTTTAATACCTCAAATGGAGCCTGCCCTTTCAAGACCAGTGTAGGAGTTCGGTTGATCAGATAGCATGCTGTAGTCACAGCATCACTCCAAAACCTCTTAGGCACTTTAGACTGGAGCATCAGTGTCCTTGCCACCTCCATGAGATGTCTATTCTTTCTTTCAGCTACACCATTCTGTTGTGGTGTATAGGGACAACTCGTTTGATGCAAGATTCCATGAGTGGATAGGTGTTGCTTGAATGCATTGCCAGTGTACTCTCCTCCATTATCAGACCTGAAAATCTTAATCTTGGCATGATATTGGTTAGTCACATAAGCTTGAAAATTTTTAAATGCATCAAGCACCCTATCTTTGGTTGGAATGAGTGTTAGCCAGGTGTATTTGGATTTTTCATCAATAAAAGAGACATAATACTTATGAGATTCTCTAGACAAGCAAGGAGCAGTCCAAACATCAGAATGAATAAGATCAAAACATTTCTCATAAACAGTAGAAGAGTTTGGAAAGACAGTTTTACAATGCTTGCCTAAAATACAAGCTTCACAATCATTATTCTCAAAAGAAACACCTGGCAACATCAGTTTAAAAGCCTTATTATGAGGGTGTCCTAGTCTAGCATGCCACAATGCATTTTTACTCAAACCAGAAGCAGAAATAGTAGTAAACGAGCAGCTATAATTTGAAACAGGAGCAAGATCTTCAAGCAAATACAAGTCACCCTTGGTTACTCCTTTCCCAATCATCTTGCTGCTTTTAATATCCTGAAACTTCACATCATCAGGGCTAAAGATAACATTACATTGCAAATCAGTAGCACATCTCTTAACAGATAAAAGATTTGAAGCAAAATCAGGCATATAAAGGGCTTGAGACTCTTTATCAAACAGCTTGAGACTTCCTATTCCTTTAATAGGAATCCTATCACCATTAGCAATCATCACATGACCAGAATGAGGGAGAATGTTCTTAATCAACTTAGTGTCACTTATCATGTGATGAGATGCACCAGAATCAACTATCAATGGCTTTGATGCACAAGATTTAGCAATGAGAGCAAGGATGCTAGAAGGCTTGAAAGAATGAGTATGATCAGTCCTAGCAAGACTAGCAATACTAGAAACAATGCTATCAATGCTACTCATTTTCACAGGATCATCTACCATCCTAGCACCAAAAGAATAACCAAAGTCATTACCAAAGTTACCATGATCCTTGAAGTGTTTTATGATTGCATCAAGGTCGGATTTCTTGATGTAATCATCACAAGGGTTGCTGCGGATAGTAGGAGCACCAGAATAGGCCACCAGGGACTTGCCATCACCACCAGTATCCTGCATAGCCACTTCCTTACCCTTGCTAGTACCAGCTCCACTCGATCCTCCACTTGAGCTCTCGGACATGTGAGCCCTTGCTTCCTTGTCCTTCATGAACTTAGCTGGCTTCAAGTGCGGATGGAGTATCCAGCAGCTACTCTTCTTATGCCCATGCTTCTTACAGTGATCACAATTGCCATTGAACTTCTCATACTTCCCTTGTACTGCCTTGTTAGCTTGGTAACCCTCTCCTGGTTCATCTTGACTCGCTTGGTTAGCAAGTGACATCTCTCCCTTCTTCCCAAATAGTCCAATAGAGCCTTGCTCTTTTTGAATCCGGGAACACACTTCCTCAAGGTCTGGCAGATCATCTTCTCTTAGCAACTTCAGTATCAAACCATTGTATGCCGGGTTCAGAGTGAGAAGCAAACCAAAGACCTTGTCTTGCTCTCTTCTCTTGTTGAGCTCATCAGCATCTAGAGTACTTGGTCTCAACATTTCCAGCTCGGACCAGAGTGATCTGAACCTTCCCAAGTGTTTAGTGAACTCCATATCCTCTTGTACAAGCAGATTGATAGCTTGCTTGATCTCAAACACTCGGCTTAGGTTTGATGTGTTGCCATACACCTTCTTCAGGGTATCCCACAGCTCCTTGGCTGTTTCACAGTAGCTATATGCTTCCAGTATAGCTGGCTCAAGTGATGCATGGAGAACTGACATCACCAACATGTCTTCTTGTTCCCACTTCTCAAGCACATCACTTGAGGTTTCTTCTCCCTCTTTTCCTTGAGTAAGAAGCTTTGGAGGATCTCCTGGTATGATATGCTTCCAGAGACCCTTGCATCCAACTGTGGTTCTCACCATCCGAGACCACACCAAGTAGTTGCTTCCCTTGAAGCAAACCGCAACCTTCATATTGTTGTATCCACCACCTTCCATCTTGAAAGCCGACACCTTTAGACTTCAACTAATACTTCCTGAGCTTGTAATCACCTGAAACAATACTCAACAATCCCAGACTTGTACTCACAACTCCACACACGAGAGAAATGAACAAGCTTTCAAGTTACCCGCAAGAACACAACACAAGAACACTAGTTTCTCTTTGGATCTTCACTACGGAATCACCAAAGAGCTCAAAGATCTTAGAGTCTATCCGCGAATCTGACTAAAAAAACACTACCTTTCCTTGGATCTTCACTAAGGAATCACCAAAGAAACTAAAAGTGTTTAACAAGTAACCGCAAGAACACACCAAGAACACAAACCTCTCTTTGGATCTTCACTAGGAATCACCAAAGAGTCTTCTCGAACTCAGATTGTCTTCAACCTGGCTCTGATACCATATTATTTTTAGTAATCTGAGTAGTTATGAAGGGTTGAAAGAGATTAAGAGGCTAAGAGAATCAGAGATTGGTGAGAAAGATTTCCAGATGTAATAGTGTATAGTAAACTCGAGACTAAGAGAGAAAGAGACTCAAGAATTGCTTAGATTAATAATCAGAGTGTTTACAAATATATATATGGAGAGGTTAACAAGGGTTTGCGACAAGGATAAGAAGTCTAAGCACTATTCTAAGCATGTGGAGTCAAGACTGGTTTAGGCGCCTCTTTTGAATACTTGGACCATATGCTTCACATGCTTGATACCTTTAGCATCTTGACCAGATGCTCTTTGCCATTCCAGCCTTGTCCAGCCTGTCATGGCGAGCCTCAACCTGATCTTTAAACGGTCACAAGCTTCCTCTCTTAACCCTCCTTTTGGTTAAGAGTATCCGACATCCTTTTCACCTCTTCTCTTCTCCATTTACCTCAGTAACTTCTTTTCACCACAGTAACTAAAAGTTACTGTAATAGTAACTTCCAAATAGTAACTCAAGATCATTCTTCTCCTCTTCTCTCCATGTTAACCTCCTTTCTCAACACTTCATCTCAACAAAAAACACATAAAGGAAAAAGAGTAGATGCTCCATGGTATAAGGGGATCATGATCTAGCCAAGTCTATTGAGTCCCAATCTCGGAGGATGAAACTCACAGACCTTGGTGCTTGCTCCTTTGGTGAAGAATGTCAGTAGCTGGTCTTCACTTCTAGTGTAGCAAGGAGGATGATCTTCTGCTCCACTGCTTGTCTAACCTTGTGACAATCCACTTCAATGTGCTTTGTTCTCTCATGGAAAGACTGAGTTGGAAGCTATATAATGGCTGCTGGTTGTCACAGTGCATGGTGATTGGTTGTTTGTGTCTATGCCCAAGTCCGCTAGCAAGTTTCTGATCCAAATGAGCTCACTGGTCAGCTTCCTCATTGCCCTATATTCTGCTTCAGCACTTGAACATGATACCACCTTCTGCTTCTTGCTTTTCCAAGTAACCAGATTGCCTCCCTATAAAAGTGCAAAGCCCTGTAGTAGACCTCCTGTCTACTCTATCACCAGCCCAACTGCCATCACAGTATCCCACCAATCTCTGTACTCTTGTTGCATCCCACCCATACACCTTGACCAGGAGCTTCCCTTAGATATCTCATGAATCCTCTCCACCATCTTCCAGTGATGAACCTGGGGAGTTTGCATATGCTGACTGACTTGGTTTACAGCAAAGCAGTATGTCTGGTCTTGTGATGGTAAGATAGATCAGCTTCCCCACCATTCTTCTATAGAGTTTGAAATCGCCAAAAAAGGGTATCTTCAATCTCCCCCTCACGCAAGACTTTGTAACCTTCTCCAAGTGGTGTCTTAGCTATTCTTGCTCCAAGCTCTCCTGCCTCATTTAAA
>NW_026619278.1:0-9055 GCF_000801105.2 Raphanus sativus | reverse complement strand
ATGTGCTTCACATATATGAAAACACAATTAAACTAATATGTTAATTTATTTTATTGAATTTAATGAAAATATTTTGGTATATCAGCTTTTACAAATGAAATGTTGTTATAAATTATTTCATTGTTTTTACCACCTTTTAGTTAATTAGATCATCTATAATGAGATTGACAAAATTTTAGATTATAATACCAATAGGTTATTAGCAAAATATTTAAATTTTATATAGAGTAAAATGTGAGTTCTAAATAATTAACGTATAATTGTTTTGGAGAGCACTGTGCTCTCGTTGTATTCGTAGATGTATTTAAATTTTATACTTAATATGTATTTAAACTCTCCAATGCAATAAGGGATATAAACAAAAGGTATTCATAGATGTTATGTATTCGTACACCGATGTATTCGTATACCTTAAATATATGTATACTTATGTATACATATACTTGTGTATTCGTACACCTTAAGTATTCGATGGGTTATGTTGGTATTCGGATATTTTATGTATTTGTACACCTTATGTATACTTATGTATATGTACACCTTATGTATTTGTACATCTTAAGTATTAGATGGGTTATGTTGATATTCGTACACCTTATGTATTCGTACACCTTCTGTATACCTTAGGTATTCGTACACCTTAGGTATTTGTACACCTAAGGTATTCGTACACCTTATGTATACTTATGTATACGTACACCTTATATATTCGTACACCTTAGATATTCGTACATCTTATGTATACGTATACTTATTTCTTGAGTTATAGTGAATTAGATTGTATTAAACGTTAGGCATAGGGTTCCGGATTTACCCAAGGGTTCCAGATTGTTTCGGATTCTGGATTTACCCAATTGTTCTGGATTTACCCAAGGGTTCCGGATTTAGGATTCAAGGTTTAGAGCTTAGGATTTTAGGTTTAGTGTTTTGTTGATGATTTTTAATATTTAAGATAAATGTAGACAAATTTGTTCTTCCTACCATTTTGACAAAAAATGAAAGATCCATGTAGGTTTCCAAGTTTATTAAATTTACCCAGATTTATGAAAATACCCATAAATTTATATAATTTTATGAATAATTTATCATTTATTTGGGTAAATTTCATAAATATGAAAGTTTCTTTTATGGGTCAAAATGTATAATTTATTCGGATTCTGGATTTACCCAAGGGTTCCGGATTTACCCAAGGGTTCCGGATTTAGGATTCATGGTTTAGAGTTTAGGAGTTTATGTTTAGTGTTTTGTTGATGATTTTAAATATTTAAGATAAGAAGTTTATGCGAGAGAATTTGGTCAAACTCAGGTTGAGTCTTAACTTCTTAAGACATAAAAATCACTAGATACTTGACATGGAGGCACCAAATTATCCTATATTTTTTGGACTTAATCTTGGTGTACCCCTAGAGTAAACCTTAAGGTTCACCAACCAATAGAAATCACTCATTTCACAATTGATATCTTTTACAAAAGTAAACAAAATATTGTCGAGTTATATTACATTTTTAAAATAAAAATATTAAAAAATAAAAATAATAATATATGAAAAAAAAGATTTTTAAAAAGATTTTAATTTCGTCAACAAAACACTAAACTCTAAACTCTAAATCCTAAACCCTTGGATAAATACTAAACCCTAAATTAAAAACATTAAACCATAATAGTATTTTTAAGATTTAATGTTTTAGTGTTTAGTGTTTTTGATTTAGAATTTAGGATTATCCAAGTGTTTATGATTTATCCAAGGGTTTAGGGTTTAGAATTTAGGGTTTAGGGTTTAGAGTTTAAAATTATCCAAGGGTTTAGGGTATACCCAAGGGTTTAGGGTTTAGGATTTAGGGTTTAGGGTTTAGAATTTAGGGGTTTAGGGTTTAGAGTTTAAAATTATCCAAGGGTTTAGGGTATAACCAAGGGTTTAGGGTTTAGGATTTAGGGTTTAGGGTTTAGTGTTTTTTGACGATATTAAAAATAGTTTTCAAAAATTCATTTTTTGTAACGGCTATTATTTTTATTTATTTTTATTTTATTTATTTTAAAAACATAATATAGCTTGACAATATTTTTTTTTCTTTTTTAAAAAATATTAATTATGAAATATTTGATTCCTATTGGTTGGGTGAATCTAAATGTTCACTCTAGGGGTGAACCTAAGGATAACTCTATTTTTTGGGGTGAAATAGCACTATAGCGGATATCTTTTTCAATAGATTATAAGCACGGCTCTACCTATAACTAATCAAGAACTTGGGATGATTCGAAATCTGCAGGTTGTACTCAATATGGGATTATATTGGTTCTAGCAAGTAGATATTATCCTTGAAAATTAAAGGTATTAGATCAGTTCATCGTGAAAGGTGTAGGGTTTGTCATTTTATTAACAAATTTGTCATTTCATTAACAATTTTTGTCATTTTATAAACATAAAAATTATAACGAATGCACTTTGCTGCCAGATCCCAATTTGTCATTTTATTTTTGGGAAAAAAATGTAGCATTTCGTGAGTGTTTCTATTTTTGGCAAAAACAAAAAGTGTGAAATCAATTTTGACCAAAAAAAATGTAAGATTCACGTAGGTTTCCAACTTTATTAAATTTACCCAACTATATTAAAATTAAATGTAGACAAATTTGTTTTTCTGCCATTTTGGCAAAAAATGAAGGATCTATGAAGGTTTCCAAGTTTATTAAATTTACTCAGATTTATGATAATTATCCATAAATTTACATAATTTTATGAATTATCATTTATTTGGGTAGATTTCATAAATATGAAAGTTTCTTTTATGAGTCAAAATGTATAATTTATTGGGTAACTTTCATAAATTTTAGAGTTTACATCGATTTTTTATATTAATTCGTATAGATTTATGTTGACTTTATATATGAAAAAATATGTATTATATTAAAAGTAGTTGCTCATATATGATTTTTAAATATTAAATATGATCCAAAAGTTTAATGAATAAATAATGTTTATGGGGTCCACAAAAGTTAGTTGTTAAAAGTTAGTGGGAAAAAAATTATTTTTTATAGGCAAAGTGGATTTTGGGTCCCACGAAATTACTTTTCCAGCTTGCCAAGTTTAATAGGCAAAAAGGTTAAAAATGTCATAAATTTATTCTCTCTCTACTAAGTTGCCCAATTGCCTAATATAAACTTGAGGTGACTCATTTTCCTAATTCAAACTTAAAAGTTGCCCATTCCCCTAATTGACCCTCTAAACAATCGTTTGATCAGTGGAAAAGTGGTGGGCTTATAAAGCAGAATTGGGTGTTTTCGTTTGATATTTTAATTGTCACTAGGTGGTGCAGAAAATTCTGTAATCGTTCAAGGATGGTTGAGGTTGATTTTAACAGGGTCCCTTTAAGCCCGATGATATGCTCAGAGGAGCCAAATAAAATTAAATTTTATGTAAGTGTTAAGTTGGAATTGTAGAGGTGCTAAGAGCAAATGGACAATAAGTTATCTTCGAGAGATATGGCAATTTCATAAACCAGACTTTCTCTTTCTCTCGGAAACAAAACAAGATTTTGGTTTTATGCAGGGATTTCAATCTCATTTTGGGTATGATAATTTGGTTACGGTAGATCCTATTGGAAGAAGTGGTGGTTTAGCTCTTTATTACAACAATGAGCATCCAAGTAAAATTCTTTTCACAAGCAATCGAATGATTGATGTGGAAGCAGTAATCCTGGGGAAAGGAGTCTTTATGACTTTTGTATATGGAGAGCTGGTACAGAAACTGAGGGAGCAAGTATGGGAGAGATTGACTAGATATGGCTTGGCAAGATCGGACCCATGGTTTATTATAGGCGACTTAAATGAAATCACGGGTAACCATGAGAAAGAAGGGGGTAATCTACGAAGTGCAGAATCTTTCATCCCTTTTAATAACATGATTAGGAATACGGGGTTATTGGAGTTCCCAGCCAGAGGAAATAGACTATCTTGGCAAGGGAGGAGGAATAAAAAAAAGGTTAGATGTCGGTTAGATCGAGCACTAGCGAATGAGGATTGGCACACACTTTTTCCGTGTTCCTATACAGAATATTTACGAATGGTGGGATCTGACCATAGGCAAGTGGTGGCACATATGGAGAACAAAATTAAAAAGAGAAGGGGTCAGTTTAGGTTTGATAAAAGATGGATTTGCCAGGAAGGATTACTAGATACAATTGAGAGAGGTTGGCGAGAAAGGGCAGGGGGAGATCCGAACAGGACGGGGGATTTTGTATCCAAAATAACAAATTGTCGGCATGAAATCTCTACATGGCGAAAGAATAATCCACCTTACGGAAAGGAGAAGATCGGACAACTTCAAAAGGCATTAGAAGAGGTACAAATGGATGATAACAGGACACAAGAGGATATTATTGAGGTTTCACGTAAATTACAAGAAGCTTATAAGGACGAGGAGGAATATTGGCACCAAAAGAGTCGCAATATGTGGAACACAGCAGGGGATCGAAGTACGGCATTCTATCATGCCCTTAAAAAACAATGTCGCACTCGTAATCGGATCGTGTGACTCTATGATAATAATGGAAATTGGATAATTGACGAACAAGGGGTGGAGAAGGTAGCTGTAGGTTACTTTGCAGATTTATTTGAAACCAGTTCTCCAATTGACTTTGATGATTTCTTAGAGGAAATAGTACCTACAATTACGCCACAGATGAATGACCGCTTGGTTCGTTTGGCAACGGAGGAGGAAGTTAGGCAAGCTCTATTTATGATGCATCCGGAGAAGGCTCCGGGCCAGATGGAATGACAGCCCTTTTCTTCCAACACTCTTGGCATATTATTAAAAAGTATTTATTGGATATGGTCAATAATTTCTTGACCACAGGGGTTTTGGATGAAATGTTAAATATCACGAATATATGTTTGATCCCTAAAAAGGAGAGACCGACAAGGATGGCGGAGCTTAGGCCAATTAGTCTTTATAATGTTGGATACAAGATTATATTGAAGGTTTTATGTCAGAGATTGAAGGCGTGTCATCCGGCACTGATATCGGAGACACAATCGGCTTTTTTGCCCGGACGGTTGATTTCAAATAATATTCTTATTGCTCAGGAAATGTTTCATGGTCTGAGGACAAATAAATCATGTCAGGGAAAGTTTATGGCAATTAAAACGGATATGAGCAAAGCGTATGATAGAGTGGAATGGAATTTTATTCAAGCGCTCCTCTCTAAGATGGGTTTTGCTTCTCATTGGGTTCACTTAATGATGGGATGCATCTCTTCAGTACAGTACATAGTACTTTTGAATGGACAACCAAAAGGCAATATTATTCCACAGCGGGGTCTTAGGCAAGGGGATCCTCTATCTCCATACTTTTTTATTATGTGCACAGAAGCATTGGTGGCGAATATCAAAAAGGCGAAAAGGGGAAAGTTACTGACGGGTACAAAAGTTGCGAGGGCTTGCCCACCGATTTCTCATCTGCTCTTTACAGATGATAGTCTTTTCTTTTGTAAAGCACAAAAGAAAGAGTGCCAGACAATTTTTCGGATTTTGAAAGAATATGAAGTGGTATCAGGACAACAGATAAATTTTGAAAAATCATCAATTCAGTTTGGAAATAAGATTGATGAATCTATCAAGCAGGAGCTTCGGGATGTTCTAGGGATTCACAATCACGGTGGTATAGGATCATATTTAGGAATTCCAAAAAATCTGGATGGACCAAAAACACAGGTGTTTGGGTTTGTTCATGAGCGTTTAAATAACAGGATAAGTGGATGGACGTTTAAATTTTTCATCAAGGGGGAAAAAGAGGTTATTATAAAATCAGTGGCGACGGCTTTACCAAATCACGTGATGTCCTGTTTCGTATTCCAAAAACAATTATAAAGAAGCTTACCAGTGCAGTTGCTCGATTTTGGTGGAGTCCTTCGGGTAATACGAAGGGATTGCACTGGCAAACATGGGACAAAGTGTGTAGTCCTAAAGAGGATGGTGGCCTGAGTTTTAAGGACCTAACAGATTTTAACACGGCTATGTTGGGAAACAATTATGGAGGTTAATAGAGAAACCAAATTCTTTATTCTCTCGAGTTTTCAAGGGACGGTATTTTAGGAATGCATCGCCCCTGGAACCAATTAGATCGTACTCGGCGTCTTACGGATGGCGTAGTATTGTCTCTGCTAGATCTCTGGTTAGCAAAGGAATAATCAAAAGGGTGGGAACATGATCTTCTATTTCGGTATGGAACGATCAGTGGCTTCCATGCACTAGCCCGAGACCAGCAAATAAAAATAATCATACTCTTTTTCCAGATCTCTCGGTGGATGCTCTTATTGATGCAACATCGAGAACATGGAATATTCAGGCTATAAGGACACTTGTGGATCCACTTGATGCAAAAATTATTGAGAGTTTGCCACTGAGCAGATCAAGGTTGGATGATAGGGATGGTTGGCATTTTACGATGAATGGAAAGTATACGGTTAAATCTGGTTATCAGGTAGAGCGTGTTTACCCGGACAGAGATCGAACACTACCATTCTATGGTCCCTCGATCTTTCCTTTAAAGGCATTCTGCTTGAAAATAAAGTGTCCACCAAAGATGAAACACTTCCTATGACAATTAGTTTCAGGATGTATAGCGGTTAAAAAGAATCTAAAGGCACGAGGGATGAAGGGAGATATCCTCTGTGACAGGTGTGGGGCACCCGAAGAATCGATAAATCATGTCTTCTTCGAGTGTCCACCGGCAGTTCAGATATGGGAGTTGTCGAAAATTCCAACTAACCCGACAATCTTCCCGACCCAGGCACTGTTTACAAATATGGATCATTTATTTTGGAGAGTTCAACCGGCGATGGAAGATCATCATTTTGTGTGGATCCTTTGGTATATATGGAAAGAACGAAATAATAAAGTGTTTAGTAACTTGGATATTGATCCAATAGACACTCTTAAATTGGCGGAGACGGAGGCTTCACTATGGACTGAGGCACAAGTTATTCCGACTCAGGTTGCGGATCAGCACAGTTCACGATCACATGCAATAATTCCATCTATACCGGGTAGATGGTGTTTTACGGATGGTTCTTGGAAAGAACATGATAATTTCTCGGGCCAAGGATGGTATAGTACATTGGAAGGATTTGATGGACTTATGGGAGAGTGGAATACAAGAGCGACTAGTTCGCCATTACATTCAGAAATGGAGGCTCTTATATGGGCAATGGAATGTATGAGGAATTTAAGACAGTTCTCAGTCACATTTGCAACGGATTGTTCTCAATTGGTGAAGATGGTTTCGGAACCAGAAGAGTGGCCAGCCTTTACAAGTTACTTAGAAGACAGTATCTACTTGAAGAGAAGTTTCACCAGTTCAGAGCTCGTTCATATACCACGAACACAAAATTAAAGGGCGGACAACTTAGCACGTAGTGCAAGGAAGCAATCGTCTTTTGTCGTTCATATGGATGTGGAACTACCAGTTTGGTTTACAGAGTCAATATGAGTCTGTATTGTTGCTGACAAAAAAAAGAGTATATTAAGCAAAAAAGTAGAGAAAATGCATGAATATGCCACACTTACAAGATATATTGTGGAGTTGGTACCCCCTAAAAGAAAATTTATATAACTAGTCCTATTTTCTCAAAATACCAGCGCCATCCTTCATAATTGGCAAGTTAATGGCAAACTAAAGGCAAATATAAGATTAAAACTAAACCAGATTACAAATATTTTTGGTTTATAAATTAAACTAGATTACAATGCTATGAAGATTAAAATTAAAATTAATATTGATTACTGATAAAAATAAAATAAAATTTAAAATTGGTTATTATTATTAATTTTGAGATTTAATTTGGTATAATATTAAAAATTGGTTTACAACTGATTTCAATACATAAATTAAACTGGTTTATAAATGATTTGGTTTATATTAAAAATTTGGTTTACAACTGATTTTGTTGTCTATAAACTAAACCAGATTACAAATATTTTTGGTCAAAATCTAAAAAACCCTAACTCCTTCGCAGCGCCTCCTCCGCACTGCCTCCCCCGCTCTGCCTCCTCTGCCGTACAACCTCCATCTATGAAACCCAGTTTCCAAAAACCTAACTTTAAACCTCTGTTCTCTTCTCCTTTCATGGTCGTCATAGCCCCATCTCCATAACTACAGAGCTCCGACTTCGCCTCTTCTCTCTTCTCTCTGTCTCCTGATGTTCTTCATCTTCTGTTTATACCTGAAACCCAGATTTCAAAACACAGACACAAAAAGATTCAAATTTTCTATACTAAAAACAGTGACAAAACCAGAATTAAAAAAAGAGAGAGAGAGAGAGAAGAGATTCCAACTTAAACAAGGTGGAGATGGAGACAGGTGACGACGTTTTGTCTCCGGAGATGGGAGAGAGTAACGATGGATATGTGAACAGAGGCGGTGATGTGTTTCTTTGAGTAGAGAAAAAGAGATATGTAAGGAAAGGAAAAGATAGAGATCTGTGGGAAGAAGAACACGATGAAAGAAACAAGAAAAAAATAATTAAAATAATAATAATATGTTTAATTGTGTCCACTGGATGAGATTAATGAGTTGTTGTGAGCCATTGATTTAGTGGGATTTATGCCATAAACAAATCAACCAATAAGAAGAAAGGGTGAGGATAGATAGAAGAGTGATTTTGGACTTTTGATCTAAATCAATCAATGGCTAAAAAAACAATACAATTATCTTTTTATTTACTTTTAGCTATTATAAAATTTATAAAAACTTTAAATAATTTGATATCATAATTTATAATTAGAAATCTAAATTTAGTATTGACTAAAATATTTAAATAATAAAATTTAAATGAGAATAATTCTTTTATTTTGGAATTTTGTTGTTTCTTATTCGCGAGAAAGAAACACAAGACTCTTTTATAGTTGGTTTCACAAACTTTACCTCGTGTGTTATGAAAACTTTTATAAATCATGGAATCAATGATATTTGTATATAGACACACAATAAATTTATATAAGAAACATTATATAGTTGGTATAATCATAAAATTGTTTATCTATGTGCAGTAAAACTAAGAAA
>NW_026619277.1:0-9057 GCF_000801105.2 Raphanus sativus | reverse complement strand
CACAATGCGTAAGCCCTCCGTTAACTTACTTTCAAGCGAAGTCAGTTCGGTGTAGCTCAGACTCTCGAGACCCACACCATTCAATTTCCTGAAATAGATAACATTGGTTTCAAAGCAGGAAGCAAAAAAAAAAAAAAAAAAAAATAATAATAATAATAATAATAATAATAATAATAGGGGAAAGAAATATGAGTCGTACTCGTTTGAAATCTGTAACAAGGTGATCTCCTCTTTCTGCAAGAACACAACAACAAATATTGTAAGAAAAAGTTTGTGTGTGTGTTTTTTTTTCTTTCTCATCGATGATCGAGTGTGTCGTACCAAATCTTGGATAGCTTGCACATACTTGATATGATTTTAGAGAATAAGATTGGTATTGAGAGAATAGAAGAGAAACAAAAAGAGAATTAGAGTGTAGAGAAAGATTGTTTGTAAAGAGATTATGTAACCATTGTTGCAAAGCTTAAGAGAAAAGATGTCTCTGGTTTCTTAATCTTAAAATGTCGACAATACAAGAGTATATAAAGGAAAGGAGAGTAAAGGCTAAGGGCTTTCAGAACACTATTCAAAGCATGTGGAGTCAAGGCAATACTAGGCTAAGAATGCACACATGCTTTGGTCAAAAGGAGAGAGTGGCGCGCCTTGCTTTACAGCCTGTCTTGATCTGGCTGAGCTTAAGGATAAGAAACCTTATCCTCCAACAGTCAGTAACAGTATGCGCCCTTCCCTTAAGCTCTCCATCCCTTCTTACTTCACTTATGGTCGACCTTGTACCTTACTTGAGTTCCAAGTCTCCAAATAGTGTATAGTAACTCTTGTAATAGTAAATAGTTGTCATGTCACTATTTACTATTACACCACTTCTCCCAAATGATCCCTTAGCTTCATAAACCCATTCTGAACTTTTCCTCACCATTTATACTCTTCAGTTTAACACTCCCCCTCAAGCTTGACCATATGGAACAAGTCAAGCTTGGGAAGCCATGAAACTCTCCTCATTAAAAACCTCATTAGAGAAAACCCAGTGGGATAAAACTCCAATGAGGGAAAAAGAGTGAGAGTTCCATAGCTAAGGGGATCAGCTCCGGCTAGGTGAGAGATCAATGAGTCCTAATCTGATATGTATGGACTCCATTGTCTTCTGCCTAGCTGCTTTGGTGAACACATCCGCCAACTGATCTTCACTCCTTGTGTAGCAAGGTAAAGTTACTCCAAGCACAATCATCTGTCTAACCTTGTGGCAATCAACCTCTATGTGCTTGGTCCTCTCATGGAACACTGAGTTGGATGCAATGTGAATAGCTGCTTGGTTATCACAATGCATAGTCATTGGTGTAGCTTGATCGATCTCCAAGTGCTTCAGAATCCCTTTGATCCACACAAGCTCATTTGTAAGCTTCAGCATAGCTCTATACTCAGCTTCTGCACTAGAGCATGAGACCACCTTCTGCTTCTTACTCTTCCAAGTAACCAAGTTCCCACCAATGAAAGTGCAATAGCCAGTAGTTGATCTTCTATCAACTCGGTCTCCTGCCCAATCAGCATCACAGTAGCCCACCACTTCAGTGCTTTTGTTGCAACCCATCCAAACACCAAGACCTTGAGTTCCATTCAGATACATCAACAGTCTTTCCACCATACGCCAGTGATGCTCCTTTGGTGTTTGCATATGTTGACTCACCTGGTTCACAGCAAAACAAATGTCAGGCCGTGTGATAGTTAAGTAGATCAACTTACCTACAAGCTTTCTATAAAGCTTTGGATCATGGAATGGCTTGCTATCTTCAAGCTCCCCCTCACGTGGAACCTTGTACCCATCCTCCATGGGCATCTTAGCCACTTTGCCTCCATATGCACCTGCATCTTTCAAGAGATCAAGTGTATATTTCCTTTGAGAGATGAACAAGCCTTCCTTGGATCTACATAACTCAATTCCAAGGAAATATTTCATCTCTCCCAAGTCTTTAATCTCAAAAACAGATTTGAGAAAGTCCTTAGTTGCCTTGATACCTGCTTTATCAGACCCAGTAATGATAATATCATCCACATATACAAGGATTACAATGATACCTGATGGTGTAACCAAAGTGAAGAGGGTATGGTCGAGTTCACACTTCCTGAAACCTCTTCCATTCAGAGTGGTGCTTAACTTATGGTACCATGCTCTAGGAGATTGCTTGAGACCATAGATAGCTTTCTTTAATCTCAAAACATTCCCTTTCTTCACTAAGTGTTCAAGACCAGGAGGTGGAAGCATATAGACCTCATCCTCAAGCTCTCCTTGCAAGAAAGCATTCTTGACATCCATTTGCCACAACTCCCACTCTAGGTTCACAGCTAGTGATAGTACAACCCGGATTGTATGGAGCTTAGCAACTGGAGCAAATGTATCTATATAATCTTCTCCCCATGTCTGAGTGAACCCTCTTGCAACTAGTCTGGTCTTGCGCCTATCTATCTTACCATTTGGAAGATACTTGATGGTGAAGATCCATTTACTAGTCACTGCCTTCTTCCCTTTAGGTAGCTCACTCTCATACCAAGTATCATTTTTAATCATAGCATCTGCCTCAGCATTGACTGAATCTCTCCATTCTTGTATTAGCATTGCTTCTTCATAGCTCCTTGGAACATAACTTTCATCCAAGCTTACTTGAAAGGCACAATGCTCTTCTGGAAACTCAGCAAACGAGCACACAGCTTGAGAGGGATGCTCCACAGCCTGGGCATTGTAGTACACTCTCGTGTTTACCCAGTTGGAAGCATCTCTCCTTTGCCGTGTGCTTCTCCTCAAGACAGGTACTTGTTGAACTTCTTGCACTGGTTCTGATTGTACCTCTTGAACTCCACTCGTTTCTTCTTGTTGAGTCTGATCCTCTTGCTCAGACTGACTTTCATTTCCTTCTCCCATCTCAACTTGATCATGACCACTGCCTGAACTTTGATCTCCTTGACCTCCAGCTTCAGGTGTATTGCCTCCCTCATGATCAAGATGAGTGGGTTCTTCAGTTCCATTTGTAGGAGGTGTGTGTTGCCTCCCTTGATCCTGGGTCACTCCTATCCCAAGTCCTTCAAATATCATCCGTAGACTGGCTGCTCTATCAGATGGTCTAGCTAGTTCTTCTAGCTCCTCCCAATTCTTGCCTTGATAATATCCTTTCTCCTCCAAGAATTTAACATCTCTGGAAATCAGTACTCTTCTTGCATCCGGATCATAGCACTTGTATCCCTTTTGGGATGTAGAGTACCCAATAAACATTGCCTTAGAGCTCTTTGCTTCAAGCTTGTTCCTTGTTTCTCCTGGTACCAGCACATAACACACACAACCAAATACTCTCAAGTGATCTAGCACTGGTTTGTTCTTGTTAAGTACCTCAAAAGGTGCTTGATCCTTTAGTATCTTGGTTGGTGTTCTGTTGATCAAGTAGCAAGCTGCTAAGACAGCATCACTCCAATATCTCTTTGGTACACTCGTTTGAAACATAAGAGCTCGTGCAACTTCCATCAGATGCCGGTTCTTCCTCTCAGCCACACCATTTTGTTGTGGTGTGTAAGGGCAGCTAGTTTGATGCAAGATCCCATGCTTGGACAGATAGTCTTTAAAGGCATGACCTATGTACTCTCCACCATTATCAGACCTGAAAATCTTGATCTTGGCATTATATTGGTTAGTCACATAATCATGAAAATTCTTGAATGCATCTATCACCCTATCCTTTGTTTTAATGAGAGTTATCCAGGTGTATTTCGATTTCTCATCAATGAAGGTGACATAGTACTTGTATCCATCTCTGGATAAACAAGGAGATGTCCACACATCAGAGTGGATTAAATCAAAACAATTTTCATAAACAGTAGTTGATCTTTGAAACACAGTCTTACAATGTTTTCCCAAAATACAAGCTTCACAATCATTGTTTTGAAAAACAACACCTGGTAACATCAAGCTTAAAGCTCTAAGGTGAGGATGACCTAGTCTAGCATGCCACAATGCATCATTATTAGAAGAAACTGAATTGAAGGAACAACAGGAACTAGAAATGGGTAAAGTGTCTTGAAGTAGATAAAGCTCTCCCTTGGTAACACCTTGTCCAATGAGCTTTCTACTCTCAATATCCTGAAACATAACCTCATTAGGGGTGAAAATAACATTGCATTGAAGATCATTAGTGCATCTTTTCACAGATAAAAGATTAGAAGTGAACTCGGGCATGTAAAAGGCTTTAGAATCCCTATCAAACAACTTGAGTTTTCCAACTCCTTTGATAGGAATCCTAGCACCATTTGCAATCATAACATGCCCTTGAGCCGGTTCTAAATCCTTAATGAGCTTACAATCACTTATCATGTGATGAGATGCACCTGAATCAATAATCAAAGGCTTATGCATGTTTTGAGCAATATGAGTCTTAGGATGATCATTTCTATTCTGCAAGCTTTCAATCACTTCTAGCAACTTATCAGAAACATTCAAGGCTTTTTCAGCACTATATGTATGCTCAATCATGTCTAGCAACCTATCAGGGATACTTGAAACAAGATGAGCATTATAAGAGTAACCAAGAGTGTTTCCGAGTGTTTTACCAGACTCCTTAAGAGCTTTGATGAGGGACTCTATGTCAGACCTCCTTATGGTCTCATTGTCTCCACTCTTACTGCCCAATTGTTGAGATGCCATTGCTTTACCTTCGCTTTCACCCACCTTCACACTTGGACTAGCTCCGGATGGACCAGCTCCATTTGTTTCAGCAGAAAGGTTAGCTCTTGCATCTCCACCTTTTGTGAACTTCGGCGGTTTGAGGTGTGGGTGTAAGATCCAACACTGGCTCTTCCTATGCCCTGTCTTCTTGCAATGATCACAATCACCCGAGAACCTCTCACCATACTTTCTATCTCCACCTTTGTACATAGCCTTGTTAGCTTGTACTTCCTCAGCCTTGTGTGCTAGGGAGAGTTCCTTCTTCCCTCCAAAGAGACCAATAGATCCCTCTTCCTTCTGTAGTTGCGCGCACACCTCTTCCATGGATGGAAGTGTAGTAGACCTCAAGATGTGTGCTATCACATCCTTATAGGCCGGATCCAATGTCATCATAAGCCCGAACACCTGATCTTGCTCTCTTCTCTCCGCGAGTGTATCTTGATCAGTAGTGTTGGGTCTCAAGCCCTCCAGCTCGTTCCAAAGAGCTCTGAACTTCCCCAAGTGTTTGGCGAACTCCTCACCATCTTGAACAAGAGCATTGATAGCTCCTTTCAACTCAAACACACGACTTAAGTTGGTTTTGTTACCATAAGTCTTTTGAAGCACCTCCCATAGATGCTTAGGAGTCTCGCAGTAGCTGTAGGCTTCAAGGAGATGCAGCTCAAGAGATCCCTGAAGCACGGATAGCACCATAAGATCATCTTTCACCCATCGCTTGAACTCAGCTAAAGCTTTCTCCTTTTCCTTCTCATCTTCATCTTCCTTGGTCACTGGCTTTGTTTGAGCTTCATCCGTGATGTGACTCCAAAGCCCTAACCTTCCAATAGCTGTTTTCACCAGCCTAGACCACAGCAAGTAGTTGCTTCCTCCCTTGAGAGCAACCGGAACCGAGATCACCTTGTTGTTGTTGTAGTTATCCTCCATGTTTTTCTTCCCGCCAAGAACACTTTTGAATCTTCACTTGAATCGAACTGAAGAACACAAACCCAGATCTCAATACCAAAGCCAACCTGGCTCTGATACCATATGATTTTAGAGAATAAGATTGGTATTGAGAGAATAGAAGAGAAATAAAGAGAATCAGAGTGTAGAGAAAGATTGTTTGTAAAGAGATTATGTAACCATTGTTGCAAAGCTTAAGAGAAAAGATGTCTCTGATTTCTTAATCTTAAAATGTCGACAATACAAGAGTATATAAAGGAAAGGAGAGTAAAGACTAAGGGCTTTCAGAACACTATTCAAAGCATGTGGAGTCAAGGCAATACTAGGCTAAGAATGCACACATGCTTTGGTCAAAAGGAGAGAGTGGCGCGCCTTGCTTTACAGCCTGTCTTGGTCTGGCTGAGCTTAAGGATAAGAAACCTTATCCTCCAACGGTCAGTAACAGTATGCGCCCTTCCCTTAAGCTCTCCATCCCTTCTTACTTCACTTATGGTCGACCTTGTACCTTACTTGAGTTCCAAGTCTCCAAATAGTGTATAGTAACTCTTGTAATAGTAAATAGTTGTCATGTCACTATTTACTATTACACCACTTCTCCCAAATGATCCCTTAGCTTTATAAACCCATTCTGAACTCTTCCTCACCATTTATACTCTTCAGTTTAACACTTGAGCCTTTGTTTTACAGATACAAAGAACAAACAAGACAGGTGAGAACCAAAATCAACAACGAACGAAACAAAACCCTAAGCTATGTCAGATTCTAGGATCCAAACCCAGCGCAACATATAACTAATTAAAAATTCAATTGCTCTGCCCTAAGAACCCAAATCAACAACAACGAAATCAAACCCTAGAGAGATCACCTCAAGTTAGAAGACATCTCTCCTCTCTCTTTCTCTCTCGACCTTGCGCCCGTTTCCGTTTCCCAATTCTCTTTTGCATAACTCTCATCCCTAATTTTAAACTAATCATCATAATAGGCCCACTAAACAGGCCCAATTTATTAACGCCCACGATCTTGACCTGGTCGGTGTATCGATTTTAATAATTCCTATATTGTTTTGATATGTTGCTGTGATTTTAAATAGTTTGATGATTTCCTATTTATATATGTGTTCATAAATGTTACAAAAGAGTGATGTTTTTAAATTACAGTTTGTGATATTAATAATCACAAAAGAAACTGTTAATTTTAATAGATATTTCTACGAAACTATATGAAATTGAAGTTACTTATTTTTACTATGTGGTGAAATGTTAACAACTGTGATTAGACTCTGGAATACCCAAATTTTATGTACACAATAAAAATGATTGTGTTACTATGATTAAATTAAAAATTTTAATCTGTATAGATCACAAGAATTTATGATCAATTTCAGAAGTTTAAAGTGATATTTGTAAACAATGTAAAATAGAAGGACCATCTTGCAGACCAATAAAAACAGCCGTATGTCTTCATGAAGTGCATATTCAATTTAAAGCATTAAATGTGTTTTTCAACACAATATTCAATATTTATGCTAGAATATTTATGCTAGTTTCAAAGTCTCCTCTCCTCCTCCAATTTTTTTTCTACAGTCTATATTACGATTTATAAATTAAATTCGTAATTGATTTGGTAATTATTCACCTCTTTTGGATTTTTTCCTAGAAATAAACGAGATTTTTTGTATTTTAATAATTAATTTTTATTGGTTTAAAATTTTGATTGTATTATAGCTTTTTTTAAAAAATGGTGAGCTTCTTTTTTTACTTTTAAAAATGTTGCACCATCAAAGAGAAGTACCTAACCAATGATGACGATGTACCTAACCAATGATGATTTTGTGTTTGATTCAGAATTAGAGCGTAAACTATATCTCATTAGAATGAATACAATTCTAAAAACTCAACAAATTTGACTGTTCATTATTTTTGTAACATCCCGATCCGTCCACGGTTAATAGGTTACTCACGCCTGCTCTCTGGGCCCGTGGGCTCCATCCCGTCTGACGGTCGGTCCGTTAATTTTCCAAGGTTTGAAATCATTATTTACTGACCCTGCAATTACCACCCGACATTTCCCCGTACTTTGACCTCACTTACACGGTATCGCGAATCACTTCCCGATAGGTCACTCATCCTTTCACTACTCCAGCCCAAACACGCTTAACTTTGGAATTCTAAACGGATGTGTGACAGAAAAGGTAAGTCGACTTTGTTGATATAGGTAGCCAAATCAATTCTTTTAAGCCTTTTTCACATGTCACAACTCGGGATGTTACAATTCACCCCCTCTCAAAGAACACAACGCCCTCGTTGTGCTCCACGACAGGTCTCAAGACGCCTCTCAGGTCAGAACTGAGACGGCCAACCAGCTCTAATATCACTTGTAACGTCCCGATCCGCCCACGGCTAATAGGCCACCCACGCCCGCTCTCTGGGCCCGTGGGCCCCATCCCATATGACGGTCGGTCCGTTAATTTTCCAAGGTTCGAAATCATTATTTACTGACCCTGCAATCACCACCCGACCTTTCCCCGTACTTTGACCTCACTTACACGGTATCGCGAATCACTTCCCGATAGGTCATCCATCCTTCCACTACTTCAGCTTAAGCACGCTTAACTTTGGAGTTCTAAATGGATGTGTGACAGAAAAGGTAAGTCGACTTTGTTGATATAGGTAGCCAAATCAACTCGGGATGTTACAATTTTACCACTGGAATCAAGAAGAATTTGATCGCCAAAGTTTTCATTTCTAGAGGTGTTGGTCTGATGTTCTGGGTTCAGACCAGTATGTGGCACATTAGCGACACCAGCAGCAGCTAACAACATCGACAAATATTGATGTTATTCTGCGTTTTAAAGTCCAGATTAGTTGCTGTGCTTCTTGGTTTTTGATTGTTGGACTACACTATGATTTGTTGATTGTTCGCTTTCTTCTCTCTGCCATTACTTGCACCGATAATGTTTGCTATATCTGCAACTGATCAATATAAAAATCCACACCAAATAATTTAAACATATAAGTCTCATTAAAAAAAACTGAAAGGAAACCTCAGAAAAGTAATCGAAGGATGATACTAAACTGAAAATGGAACAAATTATAAAGTTTTTAGTATGGCAAATGAAGTCTTTTACCCAATTCATAGAGTTTCCATAGTTATATAACTGGCTATTGCTACCTGACGTTAAATAGCTATTACTAGTTTACTGACGTTAACCATTCATGAAGCAAGTGATAATAAGTCATGTACTAATAGACGTGAGACAACAAGTGTAACATAAACCAAAGTCATAATCTAACATGATCGTCAATAACACTAAAGGCCGTACACCCAAACATAAACCAAAACTCACAAAAACATTCAAACATCAAGCTTTCTTTTAATCCTGTGTTCTAAATAGCGAATCTTATCTTCAGCGCTAG
>NW_026619276.1:0-9062 GCF_000801105.2 Raphanus sativus | reverse complement strand
GAAGATATTGCCATATGTCCGAACATGCTAATCTGGAATCATCTGGATAGAAAGTTGTGAGGGACTAAACTCACTTCCTGATTTTAGGTCAGGTTAAGATCAAAATGGGAAGATAACGTGGGCTGAATCCCGTAAGAACATTGTAGAATGAATGAATGATTTATTGATATTTTTGTAAGAATTGTTTGCAAGAGATGTTTATAACGTTTACAAGGAAAGTAATGAATTTGAGAGCTATTGCTTATGAATAATAAAAATGCCGATCCTTTGATCATTGTTTGATGTCTTCTTTAAATAGCCTCAGGCCCCCTTTGGTCGCTACCAACTGGTTCCCGAGATCTCCTCCGTGATTTGAGGGATTTGTAACAGCTCCCCTTTGACCGGGTCCTGCGCCTATTTATTTGTCCACGAGCTGCCTCTTTTTCTCGACCTCTCTAATGAACATCTCCAGCTCACAGCCTCCGGCTCTGTCTTAGCTGCTTCTGAGGATTTAATCCATGATGGGTCTATCGCGGCCCGTTATCATTTCTTGTTGTTTATTACTAGCTAGAGGGTCATATTTGGGCCCAACTGTTGCCCCCAGCTTTCGAGATAAGATTCCTTATCTCGGAAGCTAGACCTAGCCGCCGAGCATCAATCATTTCATTGAGATCTCGAGCAACAGTTATCTTTATTGAAGATTTCCTTTTCTTAATCTGATGGCTACGATTGCGTATGAAAAGGCGCAAGTATCTGACTTCTCGGCCAGCAAGCTTCCCATTCCTCAATTCTCAGAGAGTTCAGGTACTTTCGAGATTAACATGTTTAATATATTCTTTTCCGGAGAGTTTGGTTCTAACTCTGGTTTGGTGGGCCCTGATTCAGCTCCAGTCGAGACGTCCCAGATGGGCGATGACAAGGAGGCATATGAGGGAGATCCAGCCAAAGAAAGTGATCCAGTTGAGGGAGACAAGGATGTTGGGATGAGCTCACGTGATAATGATGTCTAAGAGCTGCGGCTGTTTTTGAATTGTAATGTTGCTTTTCATGACTTTTACCCAATGGGCTTTGTTTACGTTTCAGACTTATAGCCTGAGGAGGCTTTTAAACCTTGACTTGTTTTAGGGTCTTCTGAACCCTCGTTAGCCTGGGGAGGCTTTTAAACCCTTTTGTTCAAATTTCGGTTTTGTTTTTCGTATTAAGTCATTTGACTTGGTTTGATCGTTTCTTGGATGAGATTGACTTTTGTCAAGTGGAAGTTTCGGTTAGGACATGTATCGTGATTATTAGATACAATGTCCAATGACTTATCAGGTCTCGAAGATTTCGAGTGTATTCTATTACGAGGATCCTTAGAAGGAGTTCCTGAAATATTGAGATTAGCTCCGGGTTTTTAGGAACCTGAGCTACCCTGAAGACCTTAGGAGGGGGTTCATGGGAACCTGAATTCGTTTGTGGGATTTTAAGACCCATTGAAGTTTACTTAGGATTTTAAGACCTTTTGAGATTTGATAAGGATTTTAAGACCTTTTGAGATTTGATAAGGATTTTAAGACCTTTTGGGATTTGATAAGGATTTTAAGACCTTTTAGTGATTTCTAAGGATTTTAAGACCTTAGGTTTGTAGACGTTTGATTTCGCCTGAAGGATTTTAAGACCTTCGAGGTTACTAAGGATTTTAAGACCTTAGGTCCAGGTTCATGGAGACCTGAGTTTGTTAGAAGGATTTTAAGACCTTCGAGATTATTGAGGATTTTAAGATTTTAGGTCCACATTCGTGGGGACCTGAATTTGCTGAAAGGATTTTAAGACCTTCGAGATTACTGAGGATTTTAAGACCTTAGGTTCAGGCTCATGGAGACCTGAATTTGTTCAAAGGGTTTTAAGACCTCGGGTTCAGGTTCGTAGAGACCTGAATTTGTTCGAAGGTCAAGGTATCGGAGATAATTGCTTTATTGATAATAGGATACATGGTATCACAATAATCATACAATCGCTGTTTGGGCTATATGTTCTCAAACATATGCCCCCTTTCGTCATGGTGGAAAGAGTGTTAAAATGAGATTGGGGTTGCACTCATAACACAATTGCCTACGTACCCAGTTAAGGGGTCAAGCCTAACGTAATTCGAGGAATTTAAGTACCTAATGATAGTATTTCTTCAGATTTGTGGCATTCCACGATCTGATTTCAGGTACTCCGGTTCGCACCTTCAGGAGCTTATAGACGCCAGGTCGTACCACGTGGATAATCCGGTAAGGACCTTCCCAATGGTTCCTAACTTCCCAGTATCTGGTTCCTTGGTTCTTTCGAAAACCTTCCTAAGTACCATGTCACCTACAACAAATTGTCAAGACCTGACTTTGGAATTATAATGTCGAGCCATTGCCTGCTGATAGTTTTGAATCCGAAGCAAAGCTCGGTCTCGTCGTTCCTCAAATAAATCGAGGCTGTCTGATAAGAGCTGGTCGTTAGCTTCGGGATCAGACGTACAGAGCTCTCGACGGAGGCTCCGAGTGGAGGTTTCCGCCGGAACGACAGCTTCCATTCCGTAGGCTAAAGAGAAAGGGGTTTCCTCTGTAGCCTTTCTCAGGGTGGTTCGACATGCCCAAAGTACTTCAGGTATCTTTTCAGACCAGGTTTTCTTGTTGGTTCTGAGGCGTTTCTTGAGGTTTGCTAATATTGACTTATTAGCAGCCTCCGCCTGACCGTTACCTTGAGGTCGTCGAGGTGTTGAGAAGGTAAGGCGGATATTCCACTTGTCGCAAAATGCTTTGAAGTCGCGAGAAATGAATTGTCCTCCGTTGTCGGTTACGATCTCATACGGGACGCCGTGGCGGCAGAAAATGTCTTTCCACACAAATCCTTCGACTTCGTATCTAGTTATCTGTTGCAAAGTTTCAGCCTCTATTTACTTCGTGAAGTAGTCTGTCAAGACCAAGAGGAAACGTAGCTTCTGCCTTCCCCTTCCTGACGTTATGAGTGGTCCTACGATGTCCATGGACCACCTCATGAACGCGTACGGAGCGGATATTGAGGATAGTTTTTCTGCAGGCTGATGTATAATCGGTGCATGCCTTTGGCATTTATCACATGAAGAGGAGTAAACCTCGCAGTCAGCGATAATGGTGGGCCATGGACGCATTTTAGGTAAGGTCCGGAAATGCTTCGTTTATGGAGGGCTGACTCGATTATGCAGTATCTTGCGCTTAATGCTTTGAGTTTTCGGGCCTCCCACTTATTGGGGGGGGGGGATCTTACACTCCAAGATGTACTGCATGATTGGTATTCTCCAATCTTCTCTCCCAATGATTTTGTCATGAAGAGATGAGGGCGGTTCTTGTTCAGGTCCTTGAGTGTCTTGACCTGATGTTATATTGCCCCCGGAGATATTGGTCGGATTAGGCTCAAAGGAGTCTGAATTCTGAGGAATATCTTCAGTTCTGGTGTTGTTCTCCGGAGTCTGGGTCGTTTCTTCGGATGCGCTTTCAAAAGCAGAGCGACTCCTGGTCCTAGCTGCGCAGACAGGTGAATCCGAAGTCTGGATCTTGCCCCCGGGGTATGCTTTTTAAAACTACGAATTCTGGTTTTCGGGAACCAGTACGTTGTGAGAACTTGGGTCGCTACCGTCTGGGGGTAGCTACCTTCCGTTTGCTCTTTCGGCTTGCTATCGATCTCAACTTTGGTAGCTATGTTGATACTAGGTTTTTCGATTCCCTCTACGGGTATGATCCGTTTTACGAGGGGGTCTGATGTTGACGCTAGAGCAGCCAACGCGTCTGCTGAGGAGTTCTCTCCTCGTGGGATCCTTGTTAGTTCAAATCTGTTGAACTGCTTAGTGAGGTTCCAGACAACTTCGAGGTATGCCCCCATTCTTTCGTCCCTTGTTTCATACTCGCCGTGGAACTGGCTAGCTACTAGCTGTGAATCACTATAAGCGTTCAGCTCTCGAATTCCGAGGCTTAGGGCGAGTTTTAATCCTGCAATTAATGCTTCGTATTCAGCCTCGTTATTAGAAGCGCTGAATCCGAGCCTGTAGGATTGTTCGATGGTTTCTCCAGCTGAGGAGGTCAGCCTTAGACCGATGCCGGAACCTTGTCTTGACGAGGTTCCGTCAACGTACAGACTCCACTTCGGAGCTTCCGTTTCCAAGTCTAGTTGTTCGGAAGCTAGCTCGATTATGAAATCGGCAAGGACCTGAGCTTTTGCTGCTGCTCGAGGTCTATACTCGATATCGTATTCACTAAGCTCTATTGCCCATTTAGCTAATCGTCCTGATTGGCTAGGGCTGTGCAAAATTGTTCGCGATGGTTGTGAAGTCATTACGACGATTGAGTGCGATTGGAAATAAGGTCGTAATTTTCTGGCAGCTGTTACGACAGCTAGAGCTAGTTTTTCCATAGTAGGGTATCTAGTTTCGGCGTCTATCAGACTCTTGCTGGTATAATAGACAGGTCTTTGCTCGTTTTGCTCTTCTCGTACCAGCACACCACTAACTGCAGCGGTTGACACAGCGAGGTACAAATACATTGGTTCTCCCATTACTGGTTTGGCCAAGATGGGAGGTTCGGAGAGGTAAGCTTTCAATTGCTTGAAGGCTTCCTCGCACTTCTCGTCCCATAAGAACTTCTTATTATTTTTTAGAAGTTTGTAGAATGGGAGGCACTTATCGGTGGACCTGGATATGAATCGATTTAATGCTGCGATTCGTCCAGTCAATCTCAGTACCTCTTTGGTTGTCTTAGGTGATGGCATTTCCAGAAAGGTAGCTATCTGTTTCAGGTTGGCTTCGATGCCTCTTTCGGTTACGAGGTAGCCGAGAAACTCGCCTGAAGGTACCCTGAAGGTGCACTTGGCAAGGTTGAGCTTCATATTGTATTTGTTGAGGATATCGAAGCGTTCCCTTAGGTGGGAAATGTGATTTTCTCCAACTGAGGATTTGACTAGCATATCGTCAATATAGACCTCCATGGTTTTTCCAAGCTGGCCAGCGAACATTTTATTCACTAGCCTTTGATAGGTAGCTCCTGCGTTCTTTAAACCGAATGGCATGACCTTATAGCAATAGGTCCCTCGTTCCGTTATGAATGCGGTTTTCTCTTCATCGTCGGGATCCAGCATGATTTGATTGTACCCTGAAAAGGCATCCATGAAGGACATGAGCTGATGGCCAACTGTAGCCTCGACGAGACGATCGATGTGAGGTAACGGGAAACTGTCTTTGCGACAAGCCTTGTTTAGGTCGGTGAAATCTACACAGATTCTCCATTTCCCGTTCTTCTTTTTTACAACTACTGGATTAGCTAACCAGTCGGGGTAATGTACCTCTCGAATGGACCCAGTTTTTGTAAGTCGGTCAACCTCGTCGTTAACAGCTTGAGCCTTTTCTAGGCTTAGCTTGCGACGCTTTTGTTTGATCGGTTTGAAAGTGGGGTCTACATTAAGCTTGTGAGTAGTGACGTCGGCGTTTATACCCTTCATGTCACTGGTAGTCCATGCAAAGGTTCCGACGTTGCTTTTAAGAAAGTCGATGAGCTCCTTCTTAGTCTCGAGAGGTAGCTCAGATCCAATACTCACTTATTTTTCAGGATTTGAGTCGTCGATACTAACTTGTTCGGTGAGGTTCCTAGGGGGACCTCAAATATTTTGTTGCATCTCACGACCCTCCTGGATCTGTAATTGCTATTGGGGCGATTCTTTAAGAATTTTGAATCCTCCCAGGTAACAGATTCTGGAGATCTTTTGGTTACCGTGCACGGTAGCTATCCCTTCAGGTGTCGGGAACTTCACACATTGGTGGTAAGTTGAAGCTACTGCTTTCATCTTATGGATCCAAGGTCTTCCTAGGATCGCATGGAACGGAGAGGGTTTGTCGATGAATACGAAGTTCGTCATTTTCATGATTCTGCCAGCTATAATTGGGAGTTTGATAGTTCCCAATGAGGTAGCTGTTTCTCCGGAAAAGCCTATGAGACTAGCCTTCTGGTCGACGATTTCGTACTCATCTATTTCCATCCCCTTCAGGGCGCTGTAGAAAATGAGGTCGACGGAGCTCCCGGTGTCTACCATGATCTTGGGTACTTTGTACCCTGCGATGTTCAGGGTGACGATCAGGACATCGTCGTGAGGTCTGTCAAGGTTTGACGTCTCACTTTCCCAAAAGGAAGTCTTAGTGTTAGACTCGGGGTTAGAAGGCTTAGTTTGAGTGTTAGACACAGCCTTCCGTACATGAGTTTTAATAGAATTAACAGAGTCTCGACATATATCGGATCCTCCGAGGATGTAGTCTATCCTCGAACCAGGGTTCGACTGAGGTAACGGATTGCTCAGGAGGGCCTCGATTTGTAGGCTTTTTCCTTGGGGGAGCTTCCCAAGGATCATGTCGACCCTTTTCTTAGGAGCTGGGGGTGGTGAATCGTTCTCTTTTTCAGGAGACCTTTCTCGTTTCGGTGAGGTGTCTCTGGGACCTCTTTTCTGGTAGGGCTGTGTTTTTTTTGAGGTCCACGCCCTTTATTTCTCCGGCTGTGAATTTAGCTGCCAGTTGTCGTTGGAGGTCCCAACATTCCTCAGTTGAGTGTCCTTTCCGATTGTGATAAGAGCAGTGTTTGTTCTCATCATATCCTTTTGACCAGGGGGTTTTGTTTGCTGCGGCGACAGGTTTTTCTTCCTTATCTTCCTCGATTGCATAGGAATGTTCTCCCTGGGTCTGATTGTTTCGAGAGTTCCCCTTTTTATGAGGTCCTTTTGCTTCTGAGGCTTCACCTTTCGGGTGATTCTGGGGTTTCTTGTGGAGTTTATCCAGTGCAGCTGTTTCCTCTTCCAAGGTGACGTATCTAGACGCTTTATGAAGAGCATCGTCGATAGTTGGGGGAGGATTGAGCGTTAGCTCCGACCAAAGTTCCGATTTACACCAGAGACCTTTTCTGAGAGCCTCGATGGCGACCTGGTCGTTGGGGTTTGAGAGCTTAGTTCTCACTGCTCTGAATTTTTCGATGTAGGCTCGTAGTGAGTCTCCCACTCCCTGTCTGATTTTCCAGAGGTCAGCCTCGGATGCTTGCTTCAGGATATGAGTCGAGTATTGCTTCATGAAAGCGTTGCTTAACTGGTCGAAGCTATCTATCGAATTTGGTTCGAGACCAGAGAACCATTCGAGGGCTGTTCCGACTAGATTTTCGGCGAATGTCCTGCAGTAACCTGCTTCGCATTCTTCTTTCGTAAAGTGAGCTTTCACAATAGCTAACCGGAAGGCTCTCAGGTAAGCCTTTGGGTCGGGGATCCTAATTTTTTGGGTCTCTTATGTAAGAGTTGGCAATTCTGTCAGTGAATGGAGTTCCACAGGTCTCTTCGATCAAGCTCTCGATTTCGGGAGCTGAGCTCGTTGCCTTGTGGACTTGAGCTCCCAATTTTGGAGAGCTGCGTGAGTTCGTTCCATATATCTGCGAATAGCCTCAGGTCCCTCTAGAGGAAGGACAGTCGGGTCATCATTAGGTACCTGTCGAACAGGCCCCTGATGGAATCGTGTTCGATCATTTTCCCAAGTGCCAGGTGGGCTGATTTGCTCACTGGCCCTTGGGTTATTTTGACGAGTTAGGTTAGTGGGGCGAGTTGTAGGATCAGCATCCGTCCTTTGATGTTCATCCGGATTCGTGTTTAGGTTTCTGGCCTGAAACACCGAAGCTGACGTTCTGCCCCCGGACGGATTGGATACTCCTTCTCCTGACCTAAGAATAGGTGGTGGAGGAGGTAAGCGAGTGCTCTGACCAGTAATCTGCTCTGGTACAGAGCTGGTTGATGCTAGGTTGCTTCCCATAGCACTGGTGAGAGGCGGGCTAAACACAGGAGTTGTCCTAGTGTGAGGCGTTTGGAAAGCAGGTGCCTGTTCTCCCGAACCAGTGTTATCAAGGGAAAAATCTAGACGTCCTCGAGGGAACGAGGGGTCAGTTATTCGATCTCGGAAGGTAACTCCCGAGCCCCGATGTTGCGGTGGTTGGGTTGTTGCGGTTAGAGATCTAGTGATCTCTTCGAATCGTTGCTGCCGAGCGGCTAGCTGTTGCATGGTACGCTCGCTTTCCTGAGCTTTGTCTACCAACTGCATCATCATGCGACGGATCTCAGAGAGCTGAGCCTCCGTCTGGTTCGGAGCAGGTTGATGCTGAGGGGTAACAAGGGCTGGGAGCCCTGGATCGATCCCACTGGAGGTTCTCGTGTTGGCTGCTCCAGCACTGTTCATCGAGATACTGTTCATCGAGATACTGTTCTTCCAGTACTGTTCATCCGAGTACTGTTCATCGAGATACTGTTCATCGAGATACTGTTCTCCAGTACTGTTCATCCGAGTACTGTTCATCGAGATACTGTTCAGCCGATACTGTTCATCGAGATACTGTTCATCGAGATACTGTTCATCGGGATACTGTTCATCGTGATACTATTCAGTGGTTAGATGGATTTGTTGTCTGATCGACTGGATTCATCCTTAAGTTGGAGTAAGGGATTCGATTGTTTCTTCCCCACAGACGGCGCCAATTGTGAGGGACTAAACTCACCTCCTGATTTTAGGTCAGGTTAAGATCAAAATGGGAAGATAACGTGGGCTGAATCCCGTAAGAACTTTGTAGAATGAATGAATGATTTATTGATATTTTTTTAAGAATTGTTTACAAGAGATGTTAATAACGTTTACAAGGAAAGTAATGAATTTGAGAGCTATTGCTTATGAATAATAAGAATGTCGATCCTTTGATCATTGTTTGATGTCTTCTTTAAATAGCCTCAGGCCCCCTTTGGTCGCTACCAACTGGTTCCCGAGATCTTCTCCGTGATTTGAGGGATTTGTAACAGCTCCCCTTTGACCGGGTCCTGCGCCTATTTATTTGTCCACGAGCTACCTCTTTGACCGGGTCCTGCGCCTATTTATTTGTCCACGAGCTGCCTCTTTTCCTCGACCTCTCTAATGAACATCTTCAGCTCACAGCCTCCGGCTCTGCTTAGCTGCTTCTGAGGATTTAATCCATGATGGGCCTATCGCGGCCCGTTATCATTTCTTGTTGTTTATTACTAGCTAGAGGGTCATATTTGGGCCC
>NW_026619275.1:0-9073 GCF_000801105.2 Raphanus sativus | reverse complement strand
ATTAAATTATTGGGAGAATTGGCAAAAAGAGACACTTTCAATTTTCTATTGTCAATTTAGGACTTTTCATACTTTGGTCATTTTTTGACTTGTTTTGCCCTTGGTTGATGAGAAAAATAGTAAACATAACTTTAAAAATGTAAAAAAATATGAAAAGTATTGGAAACATATGTATGATAATTTATATGTTTAAATTTATTTTTTTTAGAATAGGGAATCATATTTTATTTTCTCTTCTATCCAAAATAGAATACACATTCCGCTAGTCTGCTTAATACAGAAAACCGAAACTAAGTATAATACATAGATATATCTCAGGTATATAACATAAACTAATGTTTCTTCATCCATCTATCTGAGCTACATTTAGTTACGTCAACATATAGCAGTATGTCTTCAGTGTACCAGTAGATATATAACGATATATATCTTGAACTCTGTGATGTACCTAACTTAGAAATTGTGTCATAGGTTCTTATGCATTTTACCTTATGTGACGCCTAAGGAAGAATAGGGGTTGCACGTGTTGTACTATATTCTGGGTTGGGTATATTACGTATTCTAGGCAAATCCGAAAAAATGGAAACTTCCATTTTCTGTTTTAGAAGTTTCCTAAATCTAACCTAAAAATCTTGGAGAATATTTTCTTGATATCCCACGTTTTCCTCCTCCTCCCACGATCCCCTTCTCTTTGTTTTTTTTGTGTTTATCGCAGCTTTCTCTTCTCTCTTCTCTCTTTCTCTCTTCTCTCTTCTCTCTTTCTCTCTTCTCTCTATCAACATGGTTCTAGTATATGTCAAATCTGGTGAATGGATGTCTAGTTCCAGCGAGGAGTGGAGTTTCGTGGTAGACAAAGACAGGCGTGGTCGAATGGTGACATTAGATGCTACAACTCTGTTGGAGCGGCTCAAGATCATGGTGTGTGAGGATTATGGCGTGGAACCTAATTCTGTTAATGTTGAGTTGAGTTATGAGATGGTGAATCAGAGAGGGAATCCTCCCATTATCATCAGCAATGATCGACAAGTAGCTAACTTTATGGGCTATGCGAAGAAGGGTTTAGGTCCTACCTTGTGTGTCACGTTCTCTAGTAGTGGTGTGAATCAAAAGGAACGAGTCAACATCGATTTGAATAAGGAGCCGTGTGATTCAAGTAATATTGAGGATGAGGAAGTTCCTGAAATAAATCCAGCAGACTTTGTCAAAGCGTCAAAGGAGCCTTGTGATACAAGGAATGAGCAAGTCGCTGGGGATGGTTGTGGTGACGAAAATGGAGACAGTGAAAACAAGAGTTTTCAAATCCTTACTGAAAAGGATGGTAAATCTTTGCGCCCAGATTTTGTGAAGAAGGATCAAATTTTCAGAAGTAAAATGGTTCTTAAAGCAACAATGGAGATTTGGGCGATGAAGCATCATTTTGATTACACTGTTAACAAATCTACTAGAAAGTGGTGGTACATTCGATGTAAGGATAGATTGTGCAACTGGGCTGTGCGTGCAGGATGTCTGGACGGGTCTACATACTTCATGATCAACAAGTGCGAGGGAAGACATACATGTGCTCCTTCGAAGAGAAGCAAGTTTGGGAAAACAGCATCGGCAAGAACAATTGGGAGTCTGATACAACATCGATTTGATGATTCAAATGAAGGCCCAAAATCAAACGAGATCCTTCAATTTATGAGAATGGAGCACAGTGTTGAGATCACTTATTCGCACGCTTGGGAAGCTCATGAGTTTGCAATAGCAGCTGTTAGAGGTATACCAGATGAAAGTTATGCTAAAATACCTAAATATTTGCATATGATCAAAGAAGCTAATCCTGGTATGCATACTCACTATGAAACTGTTGACGATGGGAGATTCTTGTATCTATTTATGTCGTTTGGGCAATCAGTTAGAGGATTCTACAATACAATGCGTAGGGTGATCGTTGTAGATGGAACGTTTCTGAAAAATAAATACAAAGGAGTTCTACTTGTTGCTACTGCTGTTGATGGTAACTATAATCTGTATCCGTTAGCATTTGGAGTTGTTGATTCAGAGAATGATGATTCATGGGGGTGGTTCTTCAGACAATTGAAAGAGGTTGTTGCTGACTCACACGACTTAGCTTTTGTTTCGGATAGAAATTCATCAATCGCTAAAGCTATTGCCACTGTCTACCCTCGATCAGCACATGGAATTTGCATTCACCACTTGCTGACCAATGTGGTTAAACATTTTAAGGAGAAGGGGTTGACTGCCTTGGTCGAACAAGCTTCAAAGGCATATAGGTACACTGAATTTCAGGAACGTATCACCGAAATTTTTGATATGAATCCTGAGCTCGGAAGATATCTACGGGAGGCTGATGTGCGAAAATGGGCTCGTTCTGTCTTCCCTGGTTCCAGGTATGACATTAGGACCACAAACCCCGCAGAATCCATAAATTCACTTCTGAAAATACCTAGAAAATATCCGGTTATTCCTTTACTGGATAGTATAAGAGAATTCATGACTCGATGGTTCTACGAGCGTCGCCTGTTAAGCTCTAAACATCTTGATCCTTTAACCGTTAAGGCGGGAAAAAAGATTGATAGGAGAATTGTGAAGGCAAAAGGATTTCAGGTTTACAAGATTGACAACTTCAGATCGCTTGTGAAAGGAGACAAGTATGATTGTCATGTTGATTTGCGAAGAAGAACATGCACATGTGGGAAGTACGATATAGGAAAAATGCCTTGCAGACACGTCATTCCTGCAATTTATTCACGAGGTATAGAAGTATAAACACATGAACTTAGGACCAATTTAATGTTTTTTGGGAGCTTGAGACCTATTTATTTACCTTATTTATTTATCCAAATTTTTTACGCAGGAAGGGAAGTACACAGTTTTACTGATGATGTATACACCACTGCAACGTGGAGAAAAGCCTATGAGGAGTCCATTAATCCAATAGCAGTCCCAGAGTCTGACTGGAATGTCCCAGCAAAGGTTAAAAGTAAAAAGGTGTTGCCACCAGATTCAAGAAAGAATGCTGGTCGACCCGTGAAGAGAAGGTATGAAACAGTAGAAGACAAGATTAAAGCTTCTCAAGGATCAAGCAAGAATAAAAAGCACAAGTGCAGCCGTTGTGGTAACGAAGGACACAAGAGGGGAACTTGCGATTTACCCATTTAGCTTTTATGTGTGTTCTGTTTTTTTTCTTATTTCCCTTGAGACAGATGGATCTTTGATTTAGAAAAAAGTTGACAATTTGTTTATGACAATCTCGTATTTCGCCCAATATTGGTTCTGTTAGATGTTTATCACCAACAAAGAAGAAGCAACATAGTGTAGAACTTATTTCACAAAATAAAACAGAACAAATTAAGGTCGCACATGACCATCATGCATAGTTAAAGTAGATGAAGATCATCACCAAACAACACAGAAACAAAGCTTTTAGGATCCTTAACTCGCTAATGCATTTGATGGTCTTCTCTTGGCAACGTGAAACAACATCTTCCATCTCAACAATTTTACTCTCATGGCATTTCAGCCTCGTCTCACAAGCTTGCATTGATCTCTGAATCTCGGAAGTGTCGACGAGCAGCACGTCAAACAGTTCCTGGAAATCTTCAACCTCCTCAACAACTGACTCATCAGTCCACTTGAACAGATGGGTTTTGTCCTTCATCAAAAACATCCAACAGTTAGTAAGATTAAAACGAGGACACATATCTATAAGTACACGACTTACCATCTCAGATCCCATCGGACAACAATGGAATAATCTTCTCGGATTTTTCAATGTTTTCGAAGTGAAACGACTCACTTTCTCACCGCACTTGCATCTCGTGGGAATTCCACGTTGTCTCTCGAGTCGATCTGTTGAATAGGATGAAGAATTGACCGAAGACATTATTCACTCGATCTCCAGTTTTTCGCCTCTGTATTTCTCTCTCTCGATGAAGAATGAGGAAGAAAAATAGAGTAGGTCAAAAATTTAGCCAAAACGACGCCGTTTCATACTCCTATAAGGTGTACTATATCTAAGGCATATCAAAAAAAATAAGAAAAAACCCACAAAATCATCATCGACAATGTAGATCAGAGTTTGGTTAGGAGTTGTTAGTGTTAAGAGTTTGGTTAGTGTTAAGAGTTTGGTTAGGAGTTGTTCACGGGTTATGGTTTAGAGTTTTTTTAGGGTATATTTAGGTTATCATCTTATGATTTACTAAGGTTAAGGGTTTATTTAGGGTTTAGGGTTTATTTAGGGTTTAGGGTTTATTTAGGAAAAAACAATAATTAGACACATGTTCCATAAAAAATCATAACCATAACCCCTGTTATAATGGTCAGATAAATCCGCCAAAATAGAATTTTCGCACATGTTCCTAAATACATTAAAAAGCTAGAGTTTTACCACACAGAGTTTTACCACATAATTATAGCCTAAAAAAAGCAAAAAAAAATCAGTCTTCTTCAAGGTCAAAGACCTCAGACCTCTCCCATGCTGAAGGCACATATTGAGTCATAACCTCAGCGAAAATGGGATCTTGGGTAGCCTCCCATAATTCCACACCAATCTTTTGTCTGCAACCCTGGTTGATTTCGTCATCCACTAAGCTGATGTCGACACCAAGCAGTAGGCACTCCAAGTGTTTGAGTGCGTATACACCGCAATCACAACATGACTTGTTCAATCTCTTCTTCATAGGGACTTCCACAATAGTATATGGTGACAGGAGTTGCTTCTTCTGTCTATCAGGTGGTGCAACGGCCTTCACTATCCTAGGAATCATGTGAGCAAACTTCTCAAGGAATTGCTTATTCTTATTCCTTCTCCCACCGCAATCAAAAGCTTCCACTTTTCTTTCAATGATGTTTACGGTGACAGCAATCCAGTGATTACCTGCAATGGACATAAGTAAATTTAAGATCAGAAAAGAGAACATGGAAGTGTAGAGGACAAAGTTGATTACCGTTCACAAACAACGGAAAGTATAGACGATCAATATCAACGCCCCAAACTAGATTAGTCCGCCCATGAGACGGAAGTTCTCCTCTCCCGTAACCAAGAAGAAACTCAGGCAATTGGTAAGATTTCTTGTCAGGGTGGAACACATTGTATGCGGCGTTGAGTTGGAGGTTGAAAATAGCGGACATGAAAGCAACACGGGTTGGGCCCCAACGTCCCAAAGATGTGTTAACTCGCCATATAAACATATAAGCATCCATTTCCTGAACATTGAAAATTTAAATAAACTCAGCACCGAGGAAGATATATCCATCAAATTAGCAAAAGAAAGAAATCATTACGTCGTTTCCAAGCCATTTTCCAGCACATACTATCCTTGTAGCTACAGTCGAATTGAAGATTGTAGGACCAATTTGCAAAGGTATGGGATTCATAGACCATTGCGTGAATCTGTCCCATGATTCTTCAGAGAAATAATACAGTTGCGACTCAGGAGAATCATCTTGTGGCAATGGTGTATCACTAAGCTGAGGTCCTTTGCCATTTCCTTTAGACCATTTCTTCCACTGTGACGGAGGTGGTGTCTTGTCTTTAGCTTGTGAACCTCGCGCTGTAGTCATTGGAGTCCACCAATCTTCTTCCTTATCTGTCTGAGATGGATCAACTTCGGGCACATGCGAAGCCTGAGAAAGATTTTCAACGCCTTGAGTACCTATCCCTCGAAAGATATCATCATCTTGACTGAATTTAACTGGACTCGCAAATGCTTCCTGTAAAACACAATGGCAAGACACTTACATAAATATCTTAGTACAAGTTCACCACCATTACATAACAACACAAAAATAACACCACATATCCATCACATTAATAAACCATTACATAAATATCTTAGTACAAGTTCACAACCATTACAAAAATTTCAAACAAGACACTTACACATCAAGCACACATCCAAACCGAGACCTTATAAAACACAACAAAATCCAGGCCGATATCATATAAGACAATAACACAAACAGACACCGAAACCATCTAATAAACAAGAGAAAAAAACATTGCAGAGATTGGCGAAGATTAGAGTTTCTTTATCCCTCGTGTGGACCTCCTCAACGGTGGTTGGCTCGTTGTTGCCTTGGACGGTGAAGGCCCTCCATGCTCAACTTCAACGCTTGCTTCTTTTCGGGAAGCAATGAGGTCCGACTTCATTTGCTCAAATGTCTCGGACATCTGTTTCTGTAGCCTCTTTTCCATTGCAGAAAAGTTGTCTTCAAACAACTGTGTCACGAAAGCTTTCATGTCTTCGTTAAAAGGCGCTTGCGTTGGTGCACTAGAGAGAACCTTATGCTTCCTTTTTTCCATACCACGATCAGGGACCCTCTTCTTACCCCTTCTTGATGTAGAGCTTAGGTTATTTGATCCTTGTGGAGTCTCGAACTCTTCCTCACTCTCAGCTGCTTCAACATTCGATGGTGCGTCATCATTAAGATCTAAAGAAACCTCAGTTTCTTCAAATTCCAAATATGCTCACTGAAGTCATGCTTAGCTCGTATCAACTCCATCACAACATTGATCCTGTCATCCTCGACATCATCATCTCTGCGAAATTCCTGACTTTGGATTACAACCATATTCCCTTCCCATGAGATGTATGGGTAGCTGACATCCTACACAAGAAAAGTTATGAAAGTTAGATCCTAAAAACTCATTTCAAGCCGCATGGAAGAGTCATTTTAAATACAAAAAATTACCTCTGCTGTAAAGATTTGCTCCAGCCTATTGATCTCATCATATGAAACCTTTGCAGCTCCCCTCCAGTTGATGCATCTAGGACCATTAGCAAAGCTTTTGTCCAGTTTCTTTCCACAAAGCTTCCCAATCTTTGGTACAGCTTCCATAGCCCAAATCTGCAAGGCGTAGGAGAATCCATCTAACACATAACTTGTTGTCTTCTCCTTAAGTTTGTGACGGTTTTTGGCTATCGAACTGCAGAGAAGGTCGTAAGCCGCAACTCCCCAAGGATACTTCCGAAACTTCTCGAGATCCATGACCAGTGTGATGTATTTGAGGGGTATATTGGCCTTCTCATCTCTCGCCAAAACCACACAGAGAATGATGGCCAAGTAGATCAGTCTAATGCGATCTGCATTCTTCCACTTCATCACAACTACCTTGTCCTTATTCCACAAGTTGAAGAGTGTAATGGATTCATCTTTCCTCTTCAAGACCTTGCTCCAGAAACCACCGTCATATGCATAGTCTTCTAAGTCAATCTTAAGTGAAAGACTAGTCCTGCACTCAAACCCGGTCACTGCGTGGAACTCTTGGAGTGAAAATCGATGTGGCCTTCGCGCGAAAACAAACCACAGCTCGTGCATCATGTAAGTCAGAAACTCCCTGCACAAGATGCTGTGTATCACTCTCGCGGAGTAGCCAAGACCATTCTCATGAAGCTTGAAAACCTGAGAGAAAAACGGATCTTTCTTCACATCAGCAAACTCCTTTGGTATCCACTTCTCGAACTTCTTGATAATGTAGTCGATCCTGCAGTTGTTATTGATCTGAGTTACTTGGGGCTCGTCGCCCTCATTAAAAATCCTCTTTGGTAGCTCCTCAGACATGTCTACAAGGCATGAAAAAATTGTTAGTTCAACATGTAAAAATTATCAACATCATCAGACAAATAATGAGAGGAAAATAAACACAATCAAAGAACAAAAACTCTACATAACAATTGAACAAAAGCTACACAGATATATAAACAATCTGCCAAGAACCAAAGCTACGATTCTTTATATGTCACTCGGACAACAATATCTCAACAATCGGACAACAACGAGTACAAGATGTCAAGTGAAGAACAAAACCGAAGAACAAACCCGAGGAACAAAGTTCAATCAAAGTTGTCAAGTGGTGTCAAGTTGTGTACTAGATGATTAATTAACCCGAGCAACAAAGTTCAATCAAAGACATCAAAACAACAATTGAGATATAAGCAATCGGACAACAACAAGTATTCAAGTGAAAAAATTTCCATCAAAGAGAGTAGGCAAATCGCAAATCAAAGACAAGTCCTTTAAAATTGATTTTTCTTTCCCTCAAATAATATTAACTAACCCGAAGACAAATCCGGACAAACAAAAAAATCGAAGTTGTGTGAAAGATACTAGGCAAATCGCAAATCGTGTAAGATGAGAAAGAAAAGAAGTAATCAAATACCTTGTGAGTTGGAAGACTCGGATTTTCTCTTCATTGATAACAGATGAAGAAGAAGACCACAAGAGATCGAAGAGGAAGACCACACAAGAGATCGAAGAGGACGAGCACAAGAGATCGAAGAGGAAGATGAGGTTTAAGAGATTAGGCAAAAGAGATCGAAGGGGACGATGGGGATGAGGTTCAGTGAAGAATCGCCATTGAAGGGATCTCCACGGATGAGAAGAGAAGAAGTCGATGAAATTAGGGTTGGGAAATCCCTTTTCCCCTTTTGTCTTTTCTTTTAACTTTTTTTTTAATTTTTTACTATTTTCACTAAAGTTAAAAGTATTATTTTGATTTTTACTTATTATTTTGATTTTTAATATTTTTATTTCGTAAATCATAAACAAAATTTATAAAAAAAAAAAATTTAACTTAATTACTAAATAAAGGGTACTATGGTATTTATAGAAAATGAAAATCCTATTTCCCCAAAAAATGTTCTAAAAATCCTATTTCCCCAAAGCTAAGATGAATGTGTCTTTTAAATTCAATTTGCTCTAAATTATATGTTATATGATCGCAATAAACAATCAAACGAAACCACAAGTTTACAAATAAATAAAAATATTCCTGTGATTTTTAATTTTTTTATGGCTTCAAAATTCATTCTTTCTTTCCATAAAATATGATCGTTTCTTAAATAATCTCACTCCGCGCAGGGCGCGGATTATCACCTAGTAAGTTATTATTTCGCAACACTGGCAACCTCTACAACACACAGCAAGGGAAGGAGAGAGAGCCTAGGGCCAAAATGGCTGGAGAAGAAGCTTTCAAAAACCGCTCATGCACCTCTCTGATTCTTTAACAACAGAAGCAAAGCCACAATTAATAGAAAAACCTCCCACTCCATTCAGATACTCTAAA
>NW_026619274.1:0-9075 GCF_000801105.2 Raphanus sativus | reverse complement strand
AAGCTAGCTCTTTGAAGAGAAAGGTGGATACTTCGATCCATTTTGCTCTCAAGTTGGTTGTGTGAAGAAAGCTTGTTACTTTTGTGCTTCCGTGAGTTGTGTGTGTGATTTGTGGAAGAAAAGGATAATACTTTGGTGGATTAGTGAAGCTTTGAAGGTGTTCTTGTGGTTCATTGAAGAAAAGTCATTTCTTTGGTGAGTCCTTGAGGTATTGAAGCTTGTGTTTGGTTCGGTGAAGCAAAGGTTGTCTCTTATTGCTAGTTGTGTGAAAGCTGAAGGCTTTGTTGAACTTCTTAGCTATGGATAGTGGAGGAAGCTCAAAGATGAAGGTTGCGGTTTGTTTCAAGGGAAACAACTACTTGGTGTGGTCTCGGATGGTGAAGACTGCTGTGGGAATGAAAGGCTTGTGGAAGCACATCACTGTAGGTGAAGCTCCAAAGCTCATCACTCAAGGAGAGGATGAAGGAGAAGCGGCTCAAGAGGCGTTTGAGAAATGGGAACAAGAAGACATGCAAGTGTTGTCAGTTCTTCAAAACTCTCTTGACCCGGCAATTCTTGATGCTTATAGCTACTGCGAGTCAGCTAAGGAGCTATGGGACACCTTAAAGAAGGTGTATGGAAACACCTCAAACCTGAGCAGAGTGTTTGAGGTTAAGCACGCATTGAATCACTTGGTTCAAGAAGACATGGAGTTTACTAAGCACTTGGGGAGGTTTAGATCACTCTGGTCCGAACTTGAGATGTTGAGGCCAAGCACGGTGGATGCTGATGAGCTTAACAAGAGGAGAGAGCAAGACAAGGTGTTTGGGCTTCTCCTCACACTGAATCCGGCGTATCAAGGACTTATCCAACACTTGTTGAGGGAGGATAACTTGCCGGATCTTGAGAATGTGGTTGCAAGGATTCAAAAGGAGCAAGGTACCATTGGGTTGTTTGGGAAGAAAGGAGAGCTTGCACTGGTGAATCAAGCAGCTAAGGTTGATCAAGAGGAGACCCCACAAGCAAACAAGGCTGCGCATGGGAAGTATGAGAAGTTTGATGGGGATTGTGATCATTGCAAGAAGCATGGGCACAAGAAGAGTCAGTGTTGGATTCTTCATCCTCACTTGAAGCCGGCAAAGTTCATGAAGGATCGTGAGAAGAGAGGATCTGGATACAAGGCTGAGAAATCAAGTGGAGCTGGTACAAGCAAGGAAACCAATGAGGAGAGGTCCATGGTTGCTTACTCTGGTGAACCTAGCAACCGCGGGACAAGTGATCAAGAGTATCTCAAGAAGTCAGACCTAGATGCTTTGATCAAACTCTTCAAGGAGAATGGTAACATTGAGGGTTCATCCTTTAGTGCTAAGTTGATAGATAATGGCATTGAGCTTGATAGAAATGCTAGGATGCTGGATAGTTTAAGAGAAATGCATAATCATACTAGTAGTTCAAATATTGCTAGGATTGAGCATGCATTCAAACCGTCTAGTATTCTTGCTCTTATTGCTAAGCCTATCATCACTAGACCTCTTGTGATTGATTCCGGATGCACTCATCACATGATTAGTGACACTAGCTTAATAAGAGATATTATGCCTACTACTGGTCATGTGATGATTGCGGATGGTGCAAAGATACCTATCAAAGGGATAGGAAGTCTTAAACTCTTTGATAGGGAATCTAAGGCATTGTATATGCCAACCTTTACCTCAAACTTGTTATCTGTTAAAAAGTGTGCCACTGATTTAAATTGCAATGTTATATTCAGCCCTAATGATGTCAAGTTTCAGGATATTGATAGCAGCAAGCTTATTGGAAAAGGAGTGACCAAAGGAGAATTATATTTGCTTGAAGATCTTGCTCCTATTTCTGATCGTTGCTGTCTTTTTACTTCTGTTTCTGCTCCTAGTCTAAGTAAAGATGCATTGTGGCATACTAGACTAGGACACCCTCATAATAAGGCTTTTAAACTGATGTTGCCAGGTGTTGCATTTGAGAACAAAGATTGTGAAGCTTGTATTTTAGGCAAGCATTGTAAAACTGTTTTTCCAAACTCTTCTACGGTTTATAAAAGTTGCTTTGATCTTGTTCATTCTGATGTTTGGACTTCTCCTTGCTTATCTAGAGATAATTTCAAGTATTATGTCACATTCATTGATGAAAAATCCAAATACACCTGGTTAACTTTAATCCCAACCAAAGATAGGGTGCTTGATGCATTTAAAAGTTTTCAAACCTATGTGACTAACCATTACAATGCCAAGATAAAAATTTTCAGGTCAGATAATGGAGGAGAGTACACTGGTCATGCATTCAAGCATCACTTAGCTCAGCATGGTATCTTGCACCAAACGAGTTGTCCATACACTCCACAGCAAAATGGGGTTGCTGAGAGGAAGAACCGACACCTCATGGAAGTGGCAAGAACCATTATGCTTCAGTCAAAGGTTCCCAAGAGGTTTTGGAGTGATGCAGTATCCACGGCTTGTTACTTGATCAATAGAACTCCAACCTTGGTGCTTCAAGGCAAGTCACCTTTTGAGGTACTAAATCAGTCCAAGCCTTCCTTGGAGTATATGCGGGTCTTTGGTTGTCTTTGTTATGTGATGGTGGCAAGTGAGATGCGAAACAAGCTTGAAGCAAGAAGTATCAAGGCTATGTTTATTGGGTATTCAACCAGCCAGAAGGGTTACAAATGTTATGATCCTGACACAAGGCGTGTGTTAGTATCAAGAGATGTGAAGTTCATAGAAGAAAGAGGGTACTATGAGGAGCAAAACCAGGAAGATTTGAAGGATCTTACCAGTGATAGAGCTTCAGTACTGAGGAAGATCCTGGAAGGGATGGGAATCCATGTGGATCAACATGGTCCGGTCAATGAGAATCATCAAGGTGGTGGGAATCATCCGGAGACACCACACCTTGACCATGAGGGGGGAGAAGAACCAAGTGGAGCAGAAGGAAGTTCTGGTTCAGAGGAGAGTTCTGGTGCTCATGATCAAGGTGGTGAGATGTCTAGTTCGGGTTCTGGAGCTGAGGAGAGTGGAGCTGAGGAGAGTCAACCAAGTGGAGGAGTTGAAGCAAATCAGCCAAGTGAAGAAGCAGTTAGTAGTGGAAATGAGGAGGAAGCAATGCAGCAATCTCCACAGCCTACTTTGAGAAGAAGCACAAGAGTAAAGAGAGATGCATCCAACTGGGTGAATACAAGGGTGTATTACAATGCTCAAGCGGTTGAGCATCCATCTCAAGCAGTGTGTTCTTTTGCAAGCTTTCCTGAAGAACATCAAGCTTTCACAGTGAGCTTAGATGAGAGCTATGTTCCAAGGAGTTATGAGGAAGCAATGTTGATTCAAGAGTGGAGAGACTCAGTGAATGATGAAGCTGGTGCAATGATAAAGAATGATACCTGGTATGAAAGCACATTGCCAAAAGGAAAGAAGGCAGTGTCATGTAAGTGGATATTTACCATCAAGTATCTTCCTAATGGCAAGATTGATAGAAGGAAGACTCGGTTGGTAGCTAGGGGATTCACTCAAACCTATGGAGAAGACTACATAGACACGTTTGCTCCAGTTGCCAAGCTTCATACAATTAGAGTGGTGTTGTCTCTTGCTGTGAACTTGGAGTGGGATCTTTGGCAAATGGATGTCAAGAATGCGTTCTTGCAAGGAGAGCTTGAGGATGAGGTCTACATGTTACCACCACCGGGTCTTGAACACTTGGTTAAGAAGGGAAATGTGTTGAGACTCAAGAAGGCTATCTATGGACTTAAGCAATCTCCGAGAGCTTGGTACTACAAGCTGAGCACCACCTTGAATGGAAGAGGATTCAAGAAGTGTGAGCTCGACCATACTCTCTTCACTCTCACCACACCCTCAGGTATCATATGTATCCTTGTCTATGTTGATGATATTATCATTACTGGTTCTGATAAGGCAGGTATTCAAGAGACTAAGGACTTCCTAAAGTCAGTGTTTGAGATTAAAGATTTGGGAGAAATGAAATACTTCCTTGGAATTGAGTTGTGTAGATCCAAGGAAGGTTTGTTTATATCTCAGAGGAAATATACACTTGATCTTTTGAAAGATGCAGGTATGGATGAAGGGAAAATAGCTAAGATGCCTATGGAGGATGGGTACAAAGTTCCACGTGAGGGGGAGATTGAAGATAGCAAGCCATTCAAGGATCCAAAGCTTTATAGGAAGCTGGTGGGGAAGCTCATATATCTTACCATCACTCGGCCAGATATATGCTTCGCGGTTAACCAAGTCAGTCAGCACATGCAAGTGCCCAAGGAGCATCATTGGAGAATGGTGGAAAGGTTGCTGATGTATCTGAATGGAACCAGGAGTCTAGGCATTTGGATGGGTTGCAACAAGAGTACTGAAGCCGTGGGGTATTGTGATGCGGATTGGGCAGGTGATAGGGCTGATAGAAGATCAACAACAGGCTATTGCACATTTATTGGAGGAAATTTGGTGACATGGAAGAGCAAGAAGCAGAAAGTGGTGTCTTGTTCCAGTGCTGAAGCCGAGTACCGTGCAATGCTCAAGCTTACCAACGAGTTGGTGTGGATCAAAGGAATCCTGAAGCATTTGGAGGTTGATCAAGCTACACCTATGGTTATGCATTGTGACAATCAAGCTGCCATCCACATAGCTTCCAACAGTGTGTTCCATGAGAGGACTAAACACATTGAGGTGGATTGTCACAAGGTTAGGCAGATGATTGTTCTTGGAGTGGTGCTGCCGTGTTATACAAGAAGTGAGGATCAGCTAGCTGATGTGTTCACAAAGGCTGCAAGGCAGAAGACAATGGAGTCCATCCACATTAGGCTGGGCCTCATTGACTTGAGAGGTACCAACTAAATACTCTCCTGCTGGGATGTCTCTACTCTTTTTCCTCTTCAAGGTTTTGTCCCAAATGGGTTTTCCTTGTTGAGGTTTTAATGAGGGAGATTGAACAGCATTCCAAGCTTGACTTGTTCCACATGGTCAAGCTTGAGGGGGAGTGTTAAGTTGAGGTGTTGGTTAGAGTAGTGAGTGTTGAGTGAGAGGTTGATATGAAGGTTAGAAGATACTTGGGTAAAGAGAGAAGGTTAAGAGAAGCATTGGGAGAGTATGGGAATGGGAGTGTCCGTACAACATGTACGGACAACTGTACGGACCATACTCGACCATCATCACTTCAGATTGTCTTGGGACACATTTGGAGAATGTGCAAAGTTAGGGTGTCCGTACAAGAATAGTTACCACAGTAAGAAATGAAGTTACCGCAGTAACATTGAAGGAAGGTGAAATGTGTATGCGGAGAAGTGAAAGAGTGTGCGGTTAGCTAAGACTCCAAGAGAAGAAGAAGGTTAGATGGTTTGAACATATGACCGTTATGTCGAGACTAAGCAGTGCCTTGACAGGCTGGTTGAAGCTGGAAAGGCAAGAAGAGCATCTGGTCAAGATGCTAAGAGCATCAAGCGTGTGATGACTCTGGTCCACTTATTCAAATTAGGCGCTCCTCTTCCCCTTGACTCCACACGCTTAGCATAGTAGTTTTACCTTAACCATATGTCGAAACCCTTGTATTCTCTCTACCTATATATATTGTAAACTCTCCTCATTAATAAGATTAAGCATTCTAGTCTCTCATATATTGAGATGAAGAACCAAAGAGAAGAATATGCATTGACAAGAGAAGACAAAGAGAAGATCATATGCTGCGGTTACTTGAGAGAGAAGACACAGTCTTGGATCACAAGTAACCAACTCTGCCCTAACTTGCCTTGAGAGGCAGGGAACTGCTGAGCTCGTCCAGAAAGTATCCAGACACCAATATGACCGTTGGAGAGAAGTTGGTAAGGTTTGGATTCAAACTGAGAAGAGTCACATGTTCAAAATGAGGAGAAGAGAGCTGTTAGGTTCTGTCACTTTCAGACAGATTAAAATAATGTAATCCTTTGTTTATTATTTGTGTCATTGTCTCTTCTCTCTCTGGTTTCTCTATATATGTAATGTGCAAGATGATTAATGAGATTAAGGGAGAAAGAACTCCTATTCTGGTTACTCTCTCTCACACTCGTCACTCTCTCTCTTCTATTCTTCAATCTGTCCAGAAACTTATTCTTGTGTTTATCTTTGTCATTCTTCACTTAATCTCACTAAATCTCCCAATACTCTCTCAATACTAACATGGTATCAGAGCTACAAGCTCTTGAAACCTAAATCTCTTCCGCATTTCTCTGTGTTTATTTCTATTTTTGGCAAAGTTCATCTTGTTCTTGAAGGTGTTCTTCATCCTATTTCCAGAAATTACCAAAAATAGCAAAGTTTCTTAAAACTGTTCTTGAGAGTTCTTGAAACTATTCTTGAGAGTTTCTTACATTTCTTCCTCCAAGTCTATTATCCAGTGGGTAAAAGAAATTGAACCATGGAAATAGAAAGAAGAAGCTTGATTCCTGTAACACTAGAGGAGTCTAACTACTTGGTATGGTCTAGAATGGCCAGAGTTACCTTGGGAGGTCATGGACTTTGGGACAGCCATATCATGAAGGCTGAAGCTTCAGAGAAGATGACCCAAGAGGATAGTCAGGCGAATGATCTGAAGAATGAAGACAAGTGGGGTCAAGAAGACCGGTTAACACTTGAGATCATTCAGAACTCTCTCTCAGCATCAATCCTGGATGCTCACTCACACTGTGCAAGCGCCAAGGAATTGTGGGAGAGTCTACAAGAAGTATATGGAAGCAACTCTAACCTGAGCCGGGTCTTTGAGGTCAAGCAGCTCATCAACAACCTGAGCCAAGAGGAGATGGAGTTTACTCAATTCTTTGGCGTGTTCAGAAACTTATGGGAAGAACTTGATACATTGAGACCAAGCTCAGTAGATCCTGAAGTTCTAAGAGAAAGACAAGAGCAAGACAGAGTCTTTAGTCTGCTCCTTGTCCTGAATCCACGCTACAACTCTCTAATCAAGCATATCCTAAGAGGAGAGAGCTTACCAAGCCTTGATGATGTGTGCGGCCTGATCCAAAGGAAACATGGAGCACACTATCTCTTCAAAGAGGAAAGGGAGGAAGCTGTTCCTGAAAGGAGTATGCGTGATCAGAAGAGACATAAAAAGAAGCTAAGAAAATATTTCAAGATCAAGGAGAGGCAGAGACATGAGAAGATCAAGTCAAGCATGACTGACTCCAGTAAAGTCATGGAGCAGCAAGCTGTGAAAGGTTTATCTATGTACTCAGCCTTCACCAGTGATCAGTTTGCAATGATCAAGGATGGCCCAATCAAATTAAGTGATATTGAGCCACTGATCCAAGCAGCAAAAGCCATTATCTCCGCAAAGCAGTCTGGTACACATTCCCTTGTCCCTAAGCCTATCATAATAGATTCAGGAGCTAGTCATCATATGATTAGTGATAGGAATCTAATTAGTGATATTAGGCCTGCCTTAGGGAATGTAAAAATAGCTAATGGAGATATGGTAAAGATAGAAGGAATAGGAAATCTCAAGTTATTTGATAAAGATTCCACTGCCTTCTATATGCCTAGCTTTGCTACTAACCTTCTCTCTGTGAAAAAGGCCACTGTTGACTTGAATTGTCAAGTGGTGTTTAGACCAAATGAGGTTGAGTTTCAGGATCTTAAGACAGGAAAGGTGATTGGAGAGGGAAGCAGCATAGGAAATTTATACCATCTCCAAAAGACTAAGCTTTCTTATCCCTCTTCTTATACTCCTCTTTGCATGACCAGTACTAATTCATGTGATAGCACTACTTGGCATGCTAGATTAGGTCACCCACACTCACGAGCACTAGAACTTATGATGCCTAATATTTCATTTGATCATCTAGGATGTGAAGCATGCATCTTAGGAAAGCATTGCAAATCTGTTTTTCCAACATCAGTGACAATCTATGAAAAATGTTTTGATTTAATTCATTCTGATGTTTGGACCTCTCCATGTCTATCTAGAGATAATCACAAGTATTTTGTCACCTTTATAGATGAGAAATCAAAATACACTTGGATTACATTGCTTCCATCTAAGGATCGTGTGTTAGAAGCTTTTATGAACTTTCAATCTTATGTTGCTAACCACTTTAAAGCTAATGTGAAGGTACTAAGATCAGACAATGGAGGTGAATATACAAGCAATGCTTTCAAGAATCACTTGGCAAAACATGGCATAGTTCACCAAACAAGCTGCCCTTATACTCCTCAGCAGAATGGAGTTGCTGAGAGAAAGAATAGGCATCTGATGGAGGTTGCAAGGTCAATGATGTTTCATGCAAATGTTCCTAAGAGATTCTGGAGTGATGCTGTGGTGACAGCATGCTACCTAATCAACAGGATTCCCACCAAGGTGTTGAAAGATACTTCACCTTATGAAGTGCTGAACAAGACCAGACCATCAATCCATCATCTCAGAGTGTTTGGATGCGCCTGCTTTGTGCTGGTACCAGGAGAGCTAAGGAATAAGCTAGAAGCTAAAAGCAAGAAGTGCATTTTTATTGGATACTCATCTACACAGAAGGGATACAAGTGCTACAATCCTGAAACAAGAAAAGTGCTTGTGTCCAGAGATGTCAAGTTTATGGAGGACAAAGGCTTTTATGCTGAGAAGAATTGGGAGGAGCTCAAAGATCTGTCTCAAGCATCAGACAAGGCTAATAATCTGAGAATTATTATGGAGAGCCTTGGAATCAGCCTATCAAACCCCACGGAAACAACCAGAGCTGCTTCCCCTCATCAAGAGCCTGCTCAAGTGAATGAAGAGGTCACTCATCCTGATCCTGAAGGGGGCAATGAACAAGAACCAGTACAACAACAAGGTTCAGATGTTCATGATCAGGAGAGTGTACAAGAACAAGACACTGATCAGGATAGTGTACAAGAACAAGACACTGCCCAAGTTCATGAGGAAGAAGAGCAGCAAGAAGATCAGGTCCAAACACTGAGAAGAAGTACAAGGATAAGGAAGGATCCTTCTACTTGGACAAGCTCAAGAGTCTACTTCAACAGTCAAGCAGTAGCCCATCCCATATCCGCAGTATGCTCCTTTGCGCAATTTCCATCTGAACATCAAGCTTTCATAGTTGGG
>NW_026619273.1:0-9077 GCF_000801105.2 Raphanus sativus | reverse complement strand
ATTGCTCTTTGAAACGGATAGGAATTGTATCATTCGTTCCAACATTGTCTTGAATTGTTTCAATTTCTCAAACTGCTCTGATCTTTGTTGCTGTGGAAGAGAATCCTGCTCGAGAGAAAAAAAAAGGTACTCAATAAGAAAATAAACAATCATATAGAAGCAAGCTACTACCTCTGTGGGTTAGGAAATAGAAACAGATATGCGATATTTTACTTTCTAGGGGACTGTCTGTAAGAATACGAGTCTTATGAGCATTTATTTGTTAGATGGACAACAAGATTCCAAAGTTGTATGACAATCTTTTGCAATATCGAACCGATTTTGCATTGGACTTGCTACTATTTCGTACGACATATAAAAAATGCAAACAATTCTCCAAGTTACAAAAATCGCAACTTACTTGCTGCAACTTGGCTGTAACTCTCTGGTAGATTTCGTTAAGATCTGGTAAGTACGCCTCTTTCATTGTTTTGATCTGCAAAAGACGATAAGTATGGTCATACGATTACTCTCATTACGGTGATATCTAGATCGCCTGCCTCGTTGCATATATCTCTAGGAGATTTAATAAGCGTGGACAGAATTGGTGAAGATTTAGCAAACTTATGTTATCTCCCTAAATATTTCTGGGTGCTGAGCAAGACTAAGAAGCCAGAAAAATTACCAACATAAAAAGAGAAAAAATACCTTTTGGAAAGCCTCCTCTTGCCAATCAACTCCGTTTGCATTTTCCGTCTGTGCCGTCGAGTCAAGCGATGCTAAAATCAATAAAAATGGCGTTTGTCCAACATCAGATCCTGCTGAGATATTATGCAAAATATGAGAACCTAAAGTATTCACAAGGATGCAAAAGCATACACGATGGCATCTCTGGAAGGGCTCTTTGGGATTGATATAGTTGTCTCTGGTGGTCCACGACATTTTGAGGTGGAAGCAGGGAACCTGTGACTTGGCCTGAAGATTGTAGCCTTTGTTGTACATCCTGTTGTAGCAAATTAGGTTGCTGTTGCAAACCTAACTGATGATGCGACTGAAGGGGCATCATCTGCTGTTGGGATGGTTGATTCTGTGACTGTTGGCCCTGAGAAGGAAACATGCCATGGCCAGCCTGATGTGTTCGTTGCATCCCCGTTGGCTGTGGTAACATGTGCACCGACTGCTGGTTAGCCTGCAAGTTCGAATTGCCAACTTGGGAATTGAGCAACTGTTGTTGTGGTTGCTGCAATCCGGTAACATTGCTTTGCTGCAATCCGGTAACATTGCTTTGAGAGCCCAGCGGTTGCTGATGCGTAGCCTGAAGGCTGTTTTGTTGATTAATCAATTGCTGAGCCGGTGGCTGTTGCTTCTGCTGCAGCGGTTGCTGCTGGGTCTGCTGCTGTTGCATGTTCATCATATTATTTTGTTGGTTCAGTAACCTTTGCTGATGTTGCTGTTGCATATCCCCAACAAGATGCTGTCCCATCATCTGCTTCTGTTGGATCCCTGAGCTATTTGCAGCTTGTTGCCGTATCATTTGGGATTGCTGCTGTTGTAGAGGAGAAATTGACTGCTGCGGCAATGAGGTTTGCTGCTGATGGATTCCAGAGGCTTGTTGTGATTGCGGATGTTGCCTTAGCAGCGAAGATTGATGCTGACGAAGCATAGCCTGTGTCGTAGTCTGATGCCCAGGTAGTCGGGGACTTGATTGCTGATTTGTGTGCAGACCCTGTAGAGGAGCTGAGCTCACAGAGGAGGCCTGCGTCGCAGATGTTGGAATACCAGACTGTTGAGACGAATGCATTTGATTGGGCTGCAGCACATTTTGTTGTTGCTGCTGTTGTTGCATGTGTGATGGCAAAAGCGAACTGGGATTAGGAACATTCCCTGACTGAAAGTTCTGCTTGAGAAGTTGCTGCTGTAGCTGTTGCTGATAAAGATATTGTGCACTCTGTGGCTGCTGTTGCTGCTGCTGCTGTGAAGACATAGCATGCGGCCTGCCCATCATCTGCCTTTGGGATCCAGAAAACATGTTGTTCGATGAAAGGCCATGTTGCCCAGATGAATCTTGCAACATTCCGGCTACATTTTGCATATTGGAATTCTGGTTCACAACGTTTGTGACGTTATTATTATGGGTTATGGAAGAAACCGGCGGCATGGAGGATGGTAAAGCAGAAGAACCCATCATTCCAGAGGCTGTATTGTTCTGCATGGTTTGGGGCAGCAACGGCTGAGGTGCTTGAGATTGATTGTTTGGTAACGTTCCTGGAAGAAGGTTCCCTTGATTGGTAGGCACTATTCAATGGAAGGATAGACAGCACAAAATTAGAGAAACGATCATCCAGAAAAACGGATGAACAGAGAGTTAAGCAGATACATAATTGGTGATTACTTGAATCCATAGATGTGCCATTATTAGCGGCAGGGATAGATGAGGAAGAGCCAGCTGCATTTTGCGATTTAGTCTCCATAGTCAGCATCTTCATGGATATTTTCCGAAGGTAATCAGTCTGAAAAGTCCAAACAAAAAGAAAATCAGGAATTTAGACTCCATAGTCAACATCTTCATGAATTCTTTTCCAGGTTTTATCTTTATATTTTATCAAAACACTAACGAAACAAAAAAAAAAATGTTCAGGAGACGATTAAAATTACCTGGTTAACAGCGCCGCTGAAAATTTTCTCCTCGAATCTGGCAGCAATCCTCCTGAGCTCATTTATCCCTTCTGGTCCAGAATATGGAAGGTGCTTCTTTAGTGTTTCCATTCTACGCAAGTGGCAAGTAAATAAAACCGAATTACAAGTCAAGGAACTATAACACCATATCAACTTTGAGAGAGATTATAACACCAGGTAAGGTAATATTAAAAAGCTTACATCTTGTTCACAATCTTCTGGCGAGAATCAGGTGGAAGTTGAGCTCTCCAGTCACCAGTTTCCATGGCAGGATCTCCATTTGGAAGAGAAGGCCTCCAATTGTTATTATCCATTCAAGTGTCTTCCTACACGTTTTTACAAAGCCATGAAGAAGCAAAAAAAAAATAGTAAGTAGACTTATAGATCAAAACCCATTTCAGGAAACCAGAAGCTTGCTCTGCTCCATCATCAAACAAACCATACACAGATCAAAAACCAACTCTTTTGTTTTGCTCTGTTCGTAGCTCAAAGCCACAGATTTCAAGCTCAAGTAGCATAATCACAAAAACGCGAATCCAAGGAAAGCAAATAAGCATATAATCAATCACCACCAACAAATATGATTCATTTATTTATTCTCTTAATCGTAAAGAACTGAGAAAACTCAAAAAAAAAAAGCGAGATTCGAAAATTTTCACCTCAAAATCAAGAGCCTATCGAGGCGATTTTTCGCGTTTTGGGCTACGGCGATTACGGGTTGATTTGAGGAATTGATTTTTTTTTTGTTGGGAGCTAGATTTAGGGTTTAGCTTGATTGAGAAATGAATTGGAGTGATAATAAGATCTGGGGACCAAATGGTGAGGAAGGAAGGAAACTTCTTTGTCTCAACTCTTTAAAGCATACCAATTAGGAATATTTGCAAAATTAATACATTATTTTAATTGGTCGATGTTTCACCTTTTTCTTGCCGGTAAACAGTCTTATGTTTTTTTTTCTTTTGGTCAAAAAAAGTCTATATATTAAAACGTTTCTGTAGGAGAATCTTCCACTAAAGATCAACTATGTAATACTATTAAATTGCATGTAATCTTTTTCATAAGCATAAAATCAAACTGTAAGGAGGGCAGTAGCAAAAAAAAAAAACTATGTAAATACTTGCGAGTTGGACTACGGACTTGATGGTAATGATACAAGAAGATGGGAAAAATAGATTTTACATTTCCCAGGCATTTCTTTTCACATTTGGATTGTGATCATAATCATGACTTGGTGACATTCTAAAGCAATGATATGATCTTTCCCGAAATGTCACATTGACCAAGAGTAGAAACAAAAGTCTATCTACAGACACAACAACAAGCATTACATGCTCACAAACCAAGAGCACCTAGAGGCGTTTTACCCTGCCCGGCCTCGAAGTAAAAGATCAACATAGCAAGCATCGCCAACCTAGAGTGATTAATCTCCGCCACTTTCAACCTCTCCAGCTTCTCGAAATCTCAGATCTCTGACTAATTAGAAGTCAGAAGCAACTTCACCATAATCCACATCACTCGCACTTGTTGTCTTCTACTTGCCAACTCAATATTTTCATTTTTTCTTAATTATCTAGTCTAATTTATGGAGGAAAAAAATGGAAATAATGCTTGGAGACTTTCTTTTAGAGGCAAGTGCAACTAGTAACCTTATCCTGATTATATAAACTTATTGAAATAGCAAAATCACAGCCAGAGATTTTGTAGTACTGTTGAAGCAGGAGAACATCTTCCAACACGGATCATGGAACCAAATCTGTCTAGGGCTTTTATGGGTAAGTATTATAGCTGAAAAATTACATTTGAAATAATCACAAACATCAGCCTGTGATGGCTGCTGGTATAAGATTTTAGGGGTTTTCCATGTTTTATGTGTAATTATGCTTGGGGATGAACATGTATGATCTTTGTTTGAACCTACAATTGTGCTCATTCTACTATGTGATCAGAGAATTTTAATTGCTGTTGCTCTTTGCTAACGTTTCTGGTTTTGTTATGACTTTTCTTTAACCAATTTTTCTTATTGGTTCAGTTTCGAGTAGGACTACGGCCGAACTTGAACATGAACTTGAAGGAATAGTTGATGTGTTTCATCGGTATTCCATTACAGCTTCTAATCTCATCGGGTAACCATCATCTTTTCAAGCCAATGTATGTATCTTCCTCCTAGTATCCATTCAGCTTCTCTCCTAATATATGTTTTGGTATGTTACATTAACAAGCCCGGAAGGAATAGAGGAACTTTGCTCCGATTTGGATGTCTCTCATACCGATATCAGAATCTTGATGCTTGCTTGGTAACCACTAGTATCCCTCAAAACTTGCGGAATTAATGTATTTAAACTAGAATGAACGCAGGAAAATGAAAGCTGAGAAACAAGGTTACTTCACACAGGAGGAGTGGACAAGAGGCCTTGTGGCTTTAAGAGCTGATACACTCGATAACCTGAAGAAAGCCCTTCCCGAGCTCGAGAAAGAGGTTCAGAGTTTTCATGCTTTCTTTCTTATATTTTGTCATCTTCTCAGCACTCAACCATGCTATATAAGGCTTTTTTTCTGCCTCTTACAGGTCAGGAGTCCATCAAATTTTGCAGATTTCTATGCTTATGCCTTTACCTATTCTTTAACAGGTAATATTAATCAACGCTTTATCTGCGTGAGGGAGATTTGTATTTCAAGGCTTATATCACCTTTCTGTGTCTGTGTGATGTTTGTTTACTATTCAGAGGAAAAACAGGGAATCGTTGACATAGAGACTATATGTCAACTCCTAGATATGGTCATGAGATCTACATTCCGACCCCAAGTTGATTACTTTGTCGAGTTTTTAAAGGTCTTTACATCGCTGATAAAATCTCTCATACTTTCTCATGAGCCAAAATGTTTTCTTACCCCATGATTGGGTTTTGTATGTTTGAAAAACAGATCCAAGACGACTACAAAGTCATAAACATGGATCAATGGATGAGCTTTTACAGGTTCTGCAATGAGGTATCTTTCCTTAAATTCTTTTTTATTTCTCTGCTTGGTTGGCAGTTTCATCAACTAACTATATAATTGTTTATAACATTTACAGTTAAGTTTCCCGGAGATGACGGAATACAATCCAGAGCTTGCATGGCCATTGCTTCTCAACAATTTTGTTGAGTGGATTCGTGAGAAAAAAGCCTGAAAGCTTACCACATTGGTACTTGCAGGATCGTTGGGCTAGATAAAAACACTCTGTATTTGTAGGCGATGAGTAGGTTTTTATAAATGAAATTCAAGTTTTAAAAAAAAATGCAAGGTTTGACTGACCAAAAAAGAAAAGACAAATGCGAAGATGATGAGAATATCTGACAAGTTGGAAGTCAGAAACAACTTCACCTTAATCCACATCACTCACACTTGTCTTCTACTTGCCACCTCAATATTTTCATTTAAAAAAAAATTATCTGATGTAGTTAATTTAATGGATGAAAAAAAAAAATTAGCAAAAAAAAAATATATAACAACTTTCTTAGTTGACAAAAAAGTGGACTTTCTTGGTGGAAACTCTTATTTTTCACAATCTCTCTCGTTTTCTTTGAACGTGCTTCTAAGTGGGAAGTGACCCATAATGCAAGAAAAAAACGTGACTCATAAATTAATGCACTCAAATAATAAATGGACACTCTACTTTTTGGAGGCAACTAGAAAAATCATCATGACTATAATAACACTTATTGAAATGCAAAATCACAGGCAGACATAGATTTTTAACTGTTTGTTGTAGCAGGCAGTGGCGGACCTAGCAATTAAATTAACACTAGCTTTTGACCCGCGCGCCCGCGCGGGTGTATATTTGAAATTATTATATGTTAAACATAAATTTTATACTTTCATATTTTTTAATTGTAGTAAATTGGTGTATTTTATTACATTTGTTCAATGTCTAATTATAATATATAATGTTGTACAGGTTTTCATTTTATTTGAGTATAAAATATAATGTTGTACATGTTTTTATTTTATACCTGGACATTGGTTTAAAAATAGTTATGTGTATACCTGGCAGAGTCAAAATAAAATATAATCTATTCTACATAAGTTACGGTTTAAATTTTGGAAAAAAATGAATGACTAAAGCCTTGAAATGGTTATGTAATTATTACAACAATTGAATGGTTTAAGTACAGCGACCCGGTTTAGTAACATCAACGTCGGTTCAATTTAAATACAAAACACAGTGTTTAACTCTAGTGGCATTCTTTTGTAATATTTATGCAGTTTTAAGGGATAAATATAATTTGTACTTCCCCTTTAATTAGATTTTAGATTTTAGATGTTTTCTAGCAAAAAAAAGAAAAACTTCAAATTGTTTCATCCAAAGGGATGTAATAACCAAACGGAAACAAAACAAAACAAAATGGAAGCCAGTAGGCCCGAGGAAACTACCCAAACCGTTGGGAAAGAAAAACAAAAACAAAAATAAAAGAGCAGGCTGTGAGATGAGCTAGATTAGGTGTAGTTATTATGGTTTAGCCCATCAAATTGTTGACTCAAAAACGTAATGGGCCATTTTGTAGGTTAGATTTGCGTGAAATGAGGTAGATTAGTTAGCAAATCTTTTTTAATAAAACCAGTGGCAGAGAGTCGTAAATAATGAGAAGAAATCAGGGTTATTTCCCATTTGTACTTCACTTTTAATAGGATAGATGTGTCACAATATTCTTTTATAAAAAAAAATCACAATAAAAAGACTATATGGAGCATCGAACTTGGGTTTAAGGGGTGTCAAACCATTAGCATTTACCATCTGGACTGATGATTATCAACTGTTTTCGATACAAAATTTTCGTTTTTATCATTTTACCTGCCAACTGACACACCTAATCCTTTACTGGATTCGCCTCTGGTAGCAGGAGAACATCTTCCACCACGGATCGTCGAACCAAATCCGTCTAAGGGATTTTACGCGGGTAAGTAAGTATTATGCTGAAAATTTGTATTTGAAAAAGTCGTAATCAGCCTGTGATTGACTGCTGGTGGTGACAGAAGAACATTCATGATCTTTGTTTGAACAGTTGTTGAAGCTCACACTGTATGTAAATCAATATGCTTTGGATTAAACGTTTCTGCTTCGTTATGACTATCGTTTCTGCTGCTGCTCCGCTTACGGAATTGGAATCCGCCATAAATTCGCTAATTAAAGTCTATCATAAGTATTCCAATACAAGTACCAACCTCATTGAGTAACTATCCCATTCACTCTGCTTTTCAACCTCGGTTTAGTATCTATCATCATTCAGCTTCTTTCTAATTGTACTAGTGGTATTCCGGCGCTACGCGCCGGATTCGTGTTTTGTATTTTTATATAAATTTACAAATTATTTAATAGTTTTAGTAAAAAAACATATGTTCAAAAATATAAAAATGAAAATATATTAAGAAAAATGATATTTTTCCGATCTATTTAATAGTGGTTAGTAACAATAGTATATTACTTTATTTTGTAGTTGCTTAGTTCAAAATGGAATAGCATAATTGGTTATGACTAATCGATTCAATAAAAGTAGAATAAAAACCATTAATTGTAACAAAGTTAATTTATTAGAATTTAAACATATAGTGAAGTTGATATTTTATTTAAATAACATATTTATACTGTTAAGTACCATGTAGACATTATATAGAAGGAACAAAATTTGAAATTTTATTTTAGAAACTAAGCTAAATTTAATACCAAAAAGTAAATTAATTATGAGTTCACTTTTATCTGTAAATCGTAAAGTAAAGCTTCCTGAAATTTCTGCTTTGTGTTTCTGATTCTTCACTCCATATTGGATTCAAACAACAAAGCAAGCTTAAGTGTATCATCCGAAGAACAACAACACGAAACTTCCAAATTTCAATTCGAATACTTCATGTATTATTAAGTTTTCTTCACAAACAATTGATAAAAAGATTGAAACGCACCAATTCACAGCTCACTTTGTCGACAATGAGAATTACAGTTTCTTTAGTCGTTTCGCTGTCGTCGTCTCAATATTTTTTTTTGTAGTTGCAATTTTATTATTTGTTCTAATTTGATTACAATTAAATAAGGATATTATAGATTGTTGCTCAATTAATGAAAGCTACTTAGTTAATTTTAGTTTGAAAGGTTAACTCGTTGCAATTTATTATTCTGTCGATATACTTATTTACAAACTGGCTCATTGTTTCATTATATCTTTTAGCTTGCTAATACTTTTATGTTGGAATTCTGTTTATTTAGTTATCTAATTGTATTTTTGTGTTTATTGAAAACTCATTTATAGATCTGTATTTATCTTATTTTGGTTTATTTCAACAAAAAAACATATATATATTTCTGACAAAAAATACTAAAGATAATCGTATAAATAAAATTATTTTGTGTGCTCCAAATGATTCACTTTACTAATTTGCGTAATGCAATATAA
>NW_026619272.1:0-9077 GCF_000801105.2 Raphanus sativus | reverse complement strand
TTATCAAACCAGAATGAACCACGATCTAAGAAACTTTATTTGGAATCACTACTCAGTGGAGAATAACCAGGAAGTTGAATAAATCTCATAAGTGTTGTGCGCAGAAGATATACCGACCTTCTATCCAGATGATTCCAGATTAGCCTGTTCGGACATATGCCAATTATCTTCATGATTCTTATCAAACCAGGATGAACCACGATCTAAGAAAGCTTATTGGAACACTAATCAGTGGAGAATAACCAGGAAGTTGAATAAATCTCGAAGTGTTGTGAGCAACAAGATATCCCACCTTTTATCCATATGATTCCAAATTAGCCTGTTCGGACATATGCAATTATCTTCATGATTCTTATCAAACCAGGATGAACCACGATCTAAGAAGCTTTATTTGAACCACTAATCAGTGGAGAATAACCAGGAAGTTGAATAAATCTCATAGGGTTGTGATAAGAGATATCCACTTTCTATCCAAATGATTCCAGATTAGCATGTTCGGACATATGGCAATATCTTCATGATTCTTATCAAACCAGGATGAACCAATATCTAAGAAGCTTGATTGGGAACCACTAATCAGTGGAGAATAACCAGGAAGTTGAATAAATCTCATAGGAGTTGTGAGTAAGAAGATATCCCAATTTCTATCCAGATGATCCAGATTAGCCTGTTCGGATATATGGCAATATCTTCATGATTCTTATCAACACAAGGATGAACCACGATCTAAGAAGCTTTATTTGGAACCACTAATCAGTGGAGAATAACCAGGAAGTTAAATAAATCTCATAGGAGTTGTGAGGAAGAAGATATCCCACTTTCTATATAGATGATTCCAGATTAGCCTGTCGGACATATGACAATCTTCATGATTCTTATTAAACCAGGATGAACCACGATCTAAGAAGCTTTATTTGGAACCACTAATCAGTGGAGAATAACCAGGAAGTTGAATAAATCTCATAAGTGTGTGAGCACAAGATATCCCACCTTCTATCCAGATGATTATAGTTAGCATGTTCGGACATATGGCAATATCTTCATGATTCTTATCAAACCAGGATGAACCACGATCTAAGAAGCTTTATTTGGAACCACTAATCAGTGGAGAATAACCAGGAAGTTGAATAAATCTCATAGGAGTTGGTGAGTAAGAAGATATCCCACTTTCTATCCAGATGATTCCAGATTAGCCTGTTCGGACATATGGCAATATCTTTCATGAATTCTTATCAAACCAGGATGAACCAATAATAAGAAGCTTATTGGGAACACTAATCAGTGGAGAATAACCAGGAAGTTGAATAAATCTCATAGGAGTTGTGAGTAAGAAGATATCCCACTTTCTATCCAGATGATTCCAGATTAGCCTGTTCGGACATATGCATTATCTTCATGATTCTTATCAAACCAGGATGAACCACGATCTAAAAAGCTTTATTTGGAACCACTAATCAGTGGAGAATACCAGGAAGTTGAATAAATCTCATAGGAGTTGTGAGGAAGAAGATATCCCCTTTTATCCAATGATTCCAGATTAGCCGACATATGGCAATAGCTTCATGATTCTTATCAAACCAGGATGAACCACGATCTAAGAAGCTTTATTTGGAACCACTAATCAGTGGAGAATAACCAGGAAGTTGAATAAATCTCATAGGAGTTGTGAGTAAGAAGATATCCCACTTTCTATCCAGATGATTCAGATTAGCCTGTTCGGACATATGCCATATCTTCATGATTCTTATCAAACCAGGATGAACCACGATCTAAGAAGCTTTATTTGGAACCACTAATCAGTGGAGAATAACCAGGAAGTTGAATAAATCTCATAGGAGTTGTGTAGAAGAGATCCCACTTTCTATCCAGATGATTCCAGATTAGCCTGTTCGGACATATGGCAATATCTTTCATGATTCTTATCAAACCAGGATGAACCAATATATAAGAAGCTTGATTGGGAACCACTAATCAGTGGAGAATAACCAGGAAGTTGAATAAATCTCATAGGAGTTGTGAGTAAGAAGATATCCCACTTTCTATCCAGATGATTCCAGATAAGCCTGTTCGAACATATGCCATTATCTTCATGATTCTTATCAAACCAGGATGAACCACGATCTAAGAAGCTTTATTTGGAACCACTATTCAGTGAGAATAACAACCAGGAAGTTAAATAAATCTCATAGGAGTTGTGAGTAAGAAGATATCCCACTTTCTATCCAGATGATTCCAGATTAGCTGTTCGGACATATGGCAATATCTTCATGATTCTTATCAAACCAGGATGAACCACGATCTAAGAAGCTTTATTTGGAACCACTAATCAGTGGAGAATAACCAGGAAGTTGAATAAATCTCATAAGTGTTGTGAGCAAGAAGATATCCCACCTTCTATCCAGATGATTCCAGATTAGCCTGTTCGGACATATGCCATTATCTTCATGATTCTTATCAAACCAGGATGAACCACGATCTAAGAAGCTTTATTTGGAACCACTAATCAGTGGAGAATAACCAGGAAGTTGAATAAATCTCATAGGAGTTGTGAGTAAGAAGATATCCCACTTTTATATCCAGATGATTCCAGATTAGCCTGTTCGGACATATGGCAATATCTTCATGATTCTTATCAAACCAGGATGAAACCGATCTAAGAAGCTTTATTGGAACCACTAATCAGTGTAGAATAACCAGGAAGTTGAATAAATCTCATAGGAGTGTGAGTAAGAAGATATCCCACTTTCTATCCAGATGATTCCAGATTAGCCTGTTCGGACATATGGCAATATATTCATGATTCTTATCAAACCAGGATGAACCACGATCTAAGAAGCTTTATTTGGAACCACTACTCAGTGGAGAATAACCAGGAAGTTGAATAAATCTCATAAGTGTTGTGAGTAAGAAGATATCCCACTTTCTATCCAGATGATTCCAGATTAGCCTGTTCGGACATATGGCAATATCTTCATGATTCTTATCAAAACCAGGATGAACCACGATCTAAGAAGCTTTATTTGGAACCACTAATCAGTGGAGAATAACCAGGAAGTTGAATAAATCTCATAAGTGTTGTGAGCAAGAAGATATCCCACCTTCTATCCAGATGATCCAGATTAGCCTGTCGGACATATGCCAATTCTTCATGATTCTTATCAAACCAGGATGAACCACACGATCTAAGAAGCTTTATTTGGAACCACTAAAAGTGGAGAATAACAGGAAGTTGAATAAAATCTCATAGGAGTTGTGTTGAAGTAAATACCACTTCTCTATCCAGATGATTCCAGATTAGCCTGTTCGGACATATGGCAATATCTTCATGATTCTTATCAAACCAGGATGAACCACGATCTAAGAAGCTTTATTTGGAACCACTAATCAGTGGAGAATAACCAGGAAGTTGAATAAATCTCATAAGTGTTGTGAGCAAGAAGATATCCACTTTCTATCCAGATGATTCCAGATTAGCCTGTTCGGACATATGCCATTATCTTCATGATTCTTATCAAACCAGGATGAACCACGATCTAAGAAGCTTTATTTGGAACCACTAATCAGTGGAGAATAACCAGGAAGTTGAATAAATCTCATAAGTGTTGTGAGCAAGAAGATATCCACCTTCTATCCAGATGATTCCAGATTAGCATGTTCGGACATATGCCAATTATCTTCATGATTCTTATCAAACCAGGATGAACCACGATCTAAGAAGCTATTATGGAACCACTAATCAGTGGAGAATAACCAGGAAGTTGAATAAATCTCATAGAGTTTTGTGATTAAGAAGATATCCCACTTTCTATCCAGATGATTCCAGATTAGCCTGTTCGGACATATGCCAATATCTTCATGATTCTTATCAAACCAGGATGAACCACGATCTAAGAAGCTTGTTTGGAACCACTAATCAGTGGAGAATAACCAGGAAGTTGAATATTTCATAGGAGTTGTGAGTAAGAAGATATCCACTTTCTATCCAGATGATTCCAGATTAGCCTGTTCGGACATATGGCAATATCTTCATGATTTATCAAAACCAGGATAACCACGATCTAAGAAGCTTTATTTGGAAACCACTAATCAGTGGAGAATAACCAGAAGAATCTCATAAGTTGTTGTGAAAGAAGATATCCCACTTTCTATCCAGATGATTCCAGATTAGCCTGTTCGGACATATGCCAATATCTTCATGATTCTTATAAACCAGGATGAACCACGATCTAAGAAGCTTTATTTGGAACCACTAATCAGTGGAGAATAACCAGGAAGTTGAATAAATCTCATAAGTGTTGTGAGCAAGAAGATATCCCACTTTCTATCCAGATGATTCCAGATTAGCCTGTTCGGACATATGCCATTATCTTCATGATTCTTATCAAACCAGGATGAACCACGATATAAGAAGCTTTATTTGGAACCACTAATCAGTGGAGAATAACCAGGAAGTTGAATAAATCTCATAGGAGTTGTGAGTAAGAAGAATCCACTTTCTATCCAGATGATTCCAGATTAGCCTGTTCGGACATATATGCATATCTTCATGATTCTTATCAAACCAGGATGAACCAATTATAATAAGCTTATTTGGAACCACTAATCAGTGGAGAATAACCAGGAAGTTGAATAAATCTCATAGGAGTTGTGAGTAAGAAGATATCCCACTTTCTATCCAGATGATTCCAGATTAGCCTGTTCGGACATATGCCATTATCTTCATGATTCTTATCAAACCAGGATGAACCACGATCTAAGAAGCTTTATTTGGAACCACTTTCAGTGGAGAATAACCAGGAAGTTGAATAAATCTCATAGGAGTTGTGAGTAAGAAGATATCCCACTTTCTATCCAGATGATTCCAGATTAGCCTGTTCGGACATATGGCAATATCTTCATGATTCTTATCAAACCAGGATGAACCACGATCTAAGAAGCTTTATTTGGAACCACTAATCAGTGGAGAATAAGGGAAGTTGAATAAATCTCATAAGTGTTGTGAGCAAGAAGATATCCCACTTTATTCAGATGATTCCAGATTAGCCTGTTCGGACATATGCCATTCTTCATGATTCTTATCAAAGGATGAACCACGATCTAAGAAGCTTTATTTGGAACCACTAATCAGTGGAGAATAACCAGGAAGTTGAATAAATCTCATGGAGTTGTGAGTAAGAAGATATCCCACTTTCTATCCAGATGATTCCAGATTAGCCTGTTCGGACATATGGCAATATCTTCATGATTCTTATCAAACCAGGATGAACCACGATCTAAGAAGCTTTATTTGGAACCACTAATCAGTGGAGAATAACCAGGAAGTTGAATAAATCTCATAGGAGTGTGTGAGTAAGAAGAATATCCCCCTTCTATCCAGATGATTCCAGATTAGCCTGTTCGGACATATGCCATTATCTTCATGATTCTTATCAAACCAGGATGAACCACGATCTAAGAAGCTTTATTTGGAACCACTAATCAGTGGAGAATAACCAGGAAGTTGAATAAATCTCATAGTGTTGTGAGTAAGAAGATATCCCACTTTCTATCCAGATGATTCCAGATTAGCCTGTTCGGACATATGCAATTATCTTCATGATTCTTATCAAACCAGGATGAACCACGATCTAAGAAGCTTTATTTGGAACCACTAATCAGTGGAGAATAACCAGGAAGTTGAATATCTCATAGGAGTTGTGAGTAAGAAGATATCCCACTTCTATCCAGATGATCCAGATTAGCCTGTTCGGACATATGCCATTATCTTCATGATTCTTATCAAACCAGGATGAACCACGATCTAAGAAGCTTTATTTGGAACCACTAATCAGTGGAGAATAACCAGGAAGTTGAATAAATCTCATAAGTGTTGTGAGCAAGAAGATATCCCACCTTCTATCCAGATGATTCCAGATTAGCCTGTTCGGACATATGCCATTATCTTCATGATTCTTATCAAACCAGGATGAACACGATCTAAGAAGCTTTATTTGGAACCACTAATCAGTGGAGAATAACCAGGAAGTTGAATAAATCTCATAGGAGTTGTGAGTAAGAAGATATCCCACTTTCTATCCAGATGATTCCAGATTAGCCTGTTCGGACATATGGCAATATCTTCATGATTCTTATCAAACCAGGATGAACCAATATATAAGAAGCTTGATTGGGAACCACTAATCAGTGGAGAATAACCAGGAAGTTGAATAAATCTCATAGGAGTTGTGAGTAAGAAATATCCCACTTTCTATCCAGATGATTCCAGAGAAGCTGTTTGAACATATGCCATTATCTTCATGATTCTTATCAAACCAGGATGAACCACGATCTAAGAAGCTTTATTTGGAACCACTATTCAGTGGAGAATAACCAGGAAGTTAAATAAATCTCATAGGAGTTGTGAGTAAGAAGATATCCGCTTTCTATCCAGATGATTCCAGATTAGCCTGTTCGGACATATGGCAATATTTTCATGATTCTTATCAAACCAGGATGAACCACGTGTTGAGATGAAGCAATAAAGATCAAGAGTTGAGACTATGAGAGGAGTTATGATGAATCAAGGTGGAAGTGATGGTTTAGGTCTGTCCGTACAAGAGTGTCTTGGAAGGCAAGCAATGGAGTATGGAGGATTCAAATATCACGCCAGTACTCTCCACAAGGTTCAGAATAATATAAACAAGTGCAAGCAAGTTGTTGGAGTCGTTGGAGGCTAAGTCAAACAAAGATCACATGCTGTGCTAAGAAGGAAAGGGAAGAGGAGATGTCACTGTCCTAGGTCAGGCGAGAGTGGCTCCTCTGATCAGTGTCTCCAATTGTTTATTATATGCTCTTTGTCTCATTGTTCACTCTGATCTATTTATGTAACCTTGTAACACACCATATCAATCTAAGAAAACATTTTCTCTCTTTGTCTCTCTCTCTCTTCAAATCGTCACACTTTCTCTCTTAATCTCTCTTGTTCTTAATCTCTCCAGCACTTAATCTCTCTTTGATTCTTATATCTTATCAATTCTCACATGGTATCAGAGCTTCAAGCTCTTGAAACCTTTCTTTCTTCCGCAAATCTCTGTGTTTTTATTTCTTTTTTTGGCAAAGTTCATACTGTTTTTGGTGTGTTCTTCATTCTCTTTTCCAGATTTTGCCAAAAATAGCAAAGTTCATCCAATTCTTCTCTAAATTTCTTATTCTCACCTTGATAATATCTTTGAAATCTCCTTCACTGGATACTAGCTGTTCATGATGTTATTCAGCTGTTCATGATAGAAAAATCAGAGATTTCTATTCCAGTAACCCTAGAGGGGTCTAATTATTTGATATGGTCAAGAGTGGCCAGATTCACCTTGGGGAGTCATGGACTTTGGGACAGCCACATCATGAAGGCTGGAACTTCAAAGAAGATGACTCAAGAGGATATCAAGCTCACACACATGAGGCGTGACCACAAGTGGGTTCAAGAAGACCAGCAAACACTTGGAATCATACACAACTCTCTGTCTACGCCAATCTTGAAGGCACACTCTCACATTCAAACCGCCAGGAACCTATGGGAGACTCTTCAGGTTGGCTATGGAAGTTTATGGGAGAGTCTTCAAGTTGTTTATGAGCAGGACAAGTTTCTTAGCTTACTACTGCACCTGGATTCAACCTACAACAACCTGATAAATTATTTCCTTAGAGAAGGAAAGATACCAGGCTTAGGAGAAGCTGGTTTCCTTAGAAGTCAACCAAATGGAAATGAGCTCAAGGAGTTTGAGCATCCAGTGATTCATGGAAGAACCATGTACTCAGCGCTCAATAGTGACACCACTAGAGGAGAATGGTGGAGAAGTGAGACTGGCGCAACAAACCCTGATGCCCCAGCAACCAGAAGAGACCTTGATCTATTCATCATAGCTGCTCAAACCCTCATCTCATCCAAGAGGGCTGGTATATCATCTCCTGACTCTAAACCCATTATTACAGATTCAGGAGCTAGTCATCACATGATTAGTGATAGGAACTTGATTATGTTGGAATTCATGAGTGTTTGTCTCATGTCAAGAGAGTATTAAGTCAACTTGTGACTGAATCCCCTTCAACCACAAAAACAGGAACTCACCATCCAAGATCAGAGACAACCAACTTGTGATTGAATCCTCAGACAAAGTACACAAATATAACCAGGAATCCTAGACAGTAAACTGATTATATAAGGCAGAGAAGCTCTAGTTTGAATCTATTCCTTGAGAAGTGGCACAACACTTTCAGTTTGTTCACTTAAGGAGAATGAGAATTAGAATCAGTAATCTAGAGCTTAAGAGAAAATATAGAAGAGTTTAGAGTGAGTTTTACAAGTATTAGGCTGCCTTAATAGAAAGAGAGTTAGGGCAGCCTCTAAACGATAACTCTAAACTCCTTACATTGTGAATATTATTTAGACACAAGCAAGGGAGAGAGAGCCACGAAATTAATGAGAGAAACTTATATATTGATCTGGATGATTTCTTACAAGAGTGGTGAGGCCTTTAAATAGGCAATCACTTACAATAAACAAAGATTAAATCAGGGAAACATAAACAAATAATTTTGTAGGAAATGAGAACATGCCAAAGGAGATACAGCCAAGTTCTGGATGTGCAGGAAGAGTATAAAGGGAGAGAGGTTGTCACAGCCTGCTTGAGTGAAAGTGACAGGCCAGCTGCTTCTCCAAAGCAATCCATGTGACTTCTTCTTTTCAAATTCAAACCAGCCTCTCTGATTTAAATTCAAATGGGTTTCCTTGACTTCTAAGTGTTTCCCCACGTCCATATTACCCTCCACAACTCCTTTCTTGCCTTGCAATCTAAGTTAGGTCAAGAAGATAGCTTGTGGAGCAAGACTGCACAAAACATAATCAAATTGGCTTTTCTTCTTGAACTCTCCTTTGATCATCAACCAGCTTCTTCTTCTGGTCATTCCTTTATTTATTTCAACAGATTAGTGATATCCAGCCTGCTACTGGAAATGTTCTGATAGCTAATGGTGATAAGGTGAAGATAGAAGGGATAGGGAACCTTAGGTTGTTTGATAGGGAATCAACTGCCTTATATATGCCA